>NC_066890.1:34410473-34594860 GCF_022985175.1 Labeo rohita
TTTGTCATCAATTAATAATATGTGTAATAATTTATAAAGCAGTCATTTATTTTATAATTGTACAGTTATTGCAATTATGTTCAGCTAATTAAAAAATATGATTTAATATTATAAAATGAACCATCATCATTTTGCAAATAATTCCAGCTAGTTATATATTTTTAAATAGTACAATAAATATAATTATTTATTTATTTACATACTATTAAATAGAATAAAACTATTAAATACAAATATAATCATCATCATCATCATCATAGTACAAATAGGGCTCTTAGAACCCTAAATAAACTATTTTACATTTGCGTTAATAAAATGAAATTAAAAAAAAAAGTTTATTTCTGGAATGTTTCCTGTATGTTACCTTAACTACAGACCTGTATGTGGTTTTTGAAGCCTTATGTGTTTACCAGTGCCACATATTGCATAAATAGTATGTTAACTAAGTGCAACTGTTACATCAGCTGTAAAATCCCAATTCTGTTGCGTACGACCCAGAGTGACAGACGTGTGCGACAGGCTGACGTATTTATGCCAGTGCCTTTAAATTTCAGTTTCAACCCGTGACAGACTTGAGGGATTTTCACAAACATGATCATCACAAGAATACATTACGGCGGATCAGCCGAGCCGTGTGCGGCACAGCGCTGAAAAAATCCCCGGCCTCACGAGAGAAGTCATTTCCCCAATATTTGTGAAAATTGGCGAGGATGAAAGGTTCCGTGTTGCCACTTGATATCTGACAAGTGACTACATGAAAGGCCTAATTTCAGTGTTTTGAAAAATTGCGCTTGTTGATATTGTTGTGAGGACAACGCCAGCCGTCCTACACCTGCGGCTCTTTGGAAGTGTTTGCATCAAAGATGAAGTCCTGTTTCTAAACGCCTTATTTATTTATTTGCAATTTTCTATCTTCTAAATGTCATTGTGGTTGTATGAAATTTTATAAGATGTCTCTTTAGACTTAGTGTTCCTTTCAGACGGCCGTGAGTCAGTGGATGACTCTGTTGTGTCTGACTTCCTGGTGTTTTTCCACAATCGGACGCCTTTGATCTTTGTCGAGTTACTCAGTTTTGACAGTGATGGCGTTTTGGTTTTATCACTCGAGTAGATCTGGAAAGTGCCTTTGTTTCTCTCCTGTGCAATGGTGCAATAAATAATAGATTTAAATGTAATTTAAATTTAAATGTAATATTACTTAATGTAATATTACACAGTTTGTTCAAAACAAGCTTAGTTAACCAGATTTTTAGTTTCAAAAGAAAAGAGTCATAAATTCAGAATACTTGTCCTGGTTGTCGGGGTGATCCTATGCAGTTTCTAAAGTGTTCTGAAGTTTTTTTTTTGTTTGTTTTTTTTTTTTTTTATTACATTGTAATATTATTTTTATTACTTTTTTTATTTGTTACATTTTATTACACTGAGATTACTAACGCATTGTTACATGGGTGTAATATTTGTAATACTTTTTTATTTGTTATGTTTTATTACCCTGAGGTTGCTAGGGCATTGTTATGTAGTTATAATAATATTTTTATTACTTTTTTTATTTGTTACTTTTATTACGCTGAGTTTCTTAGGGAATTATGTAGTTGTAATATTTTTTATTACCTTTTAATTTGTTACATTTTATTACGCTGAGGTTACTAGGGCGTTGTTACATATTTGTAATATTGTTTGTATTACTTTTTTGTTTGTTTTATTTTATTACACTGAGGTTACTAGGGCTTTGTTACATAGTTGTAATATTATTTCTATTACGTTTTTTTTTTTAAATTTGTTACTTTTTATTGTGCTGAGTTTACTAGGACATTGTTATATAGTTGTTCTATAACACTCATTGTTATAATATTTTCGTAACTTTTTATTTGTTATGCTTTAGTACGCTGAGGTTAAAGGGCATTGTTACATAGTTTTAATATTATTTTTGTTAATTTTTATTTGTTGTGTTTTATGCTGAGGTTGCTAGAATATTGTTACGTAGTTGTAATAGGTCTATTACTTATTTAACGGATTACTTTTTATTGTGCTGAGTTTACTAGGACATATTTACATAGTTGTAATATTATTTTATTGCTTTTTTATTTGTTACATTTTATTACGCTGAGGTTACTAGAGGATTGTTACATAGTTGTAATATCATTTTTAGTACTTTTTGTTTAAGTTTCATTACACTGAGGTTACTAGGGGATTGTTATATAGTTGTAATATTATTTCTGTTACTTTTTTAATTTGTTATATTTTATTGTGCTGAGTTTAGGGCATTGTTACATATTTGTTATATTGGTTTTATTGTTGTTTTTTATTTGTTACATGTTATTATACTGAGGTTACTAGAGGATTGTTACATAGTTGTAATATTATTTTAGTACTGTTTTATTTGTTACGTTTCATTACGCTGTGGTTACTAGGGCATTGCTACATAGTTGTAATATTATTTTTCATACTTTTTTATTTGTTACTTTTCATTATGCTGAGGTTACTAGGGCATTGTTACATAGTTGTAATAGGTCTATTACTTTTTTAAATGTGTTACTTTTTATTGTGCTGAGTTTACTAGGACATTGTTACATAGTTGTAATATTATTTTATTGCTTTTTTATTTGTTACATTTTATTACACTGAGGTTACTAGAGGATTGTTACATAGTTGTGATATTGTTTTTAGTACAGTTTTTTATTTGTTACATTTAATTACGCTGAGGTTGCTAGGGCATTGTTACATAGTTGTAATATTATTTTTAGTACTTTTTATTTAAGTTTCATTACGCTTAGGTTACTGGCACATTGTTACATAGTTGAAATATTTCTATTACTTTTTTAAAAAATGTGTTACTTCTTATTGTGCTGAGTTTACTAGGGCATTGTTACATAATTGTAATATTATTTCAGTTACTTTTTTATTTGTTACGCTTAATTACACTAAGGTTACTAGGGCATTGTTACATAGTTGTAATATTTTTAGTACTTTTTTATTTGTTACGTTTTATTACGTTGATGTTACTAGGGCATTGTTACATAGTTGAAATAGTTCTTTTACTTTTTAAAAAAAATATGTTGCTTTTTATTGTGCTGAGTCTACTAGGACATTGTTACATAGTTGTAATATTATTTTATTGCTTTTTTATTTGTTACATTTTATTACACTGAGGTTACTAGAGGATTGTTACATAGTTGTGATATTGTTTTTAGTACAGTTTTTTATTTGTTACATATCATTACGCTGAGGTTGCTAGGGCATTGTTACATAGTTTTAATATTATTTTTAGTACTTTTTATTTAAGTTTCATTACGCTTAGGTTACTGGCACATTGTTACATAGTTGAAATATTATTTTTATTGTTTTTTGTTTGTTACATTTTATTACACTGAGGTTGCCAGGGCATTGTTACGTAGTTGTAATATTATTTTTCGTACTTTTTTTAGTTGTTGTAATATAGTTGTAATATTTTTAGTACTTTTTTATTTGTTACGTTTCATTATGCTGAGGTTACTAGGGCATTGTTACATAGTTGTAATATTATTTTTATTTCTTTTTTTATTTGCTACATTTTATTATGCTAAGGTTACTAGGGCATTGTTACGTAGTTGCTTACTAAAGAAACAACCTTTGAACTCCACTAATGGTTCCACAAGTTTTGTAGGACATAAAATGAGAAAAGCTGAAATAAAATAATTTTATTATAACTTGTTTTTTATAAAATAGAAGAAACAAGTCTTATTTGGTTGGTTTATTTATGCTTTATTTTTTTCCCATGCATGTGAGATTTACTTTTTTATTTATGTCGATTTGTTTTTTATTTGTTTATTTGCCTGTGTTTTTCCCCCAACTATGATTATTTTCATAGTGTGACACATAAAATGAGAAAAGACTAAATGAGACAATTTTAGTAATTTATGACATTGTTTTTTTTTTTTCTTCTTCTTTTTACAAACTTTAGAGTTTAAAGTGCAGTTTAAGTGCAGTTGTTTGTGAGTCTTGCATTTTCACCCTTCCATCCTGCTTTAAGCCAGCATCAGGGCATCTTCTTTTATTCAGGAAATCTTTGTGATATTAATGTCCATTTCTGTCAAACACCCTCTCTCACACAACTCTCTCGCTCAGACCTGATGACAAAGAAAGAGAGTTGAGGGTGAGAAAAGCAGGACATATTTTCAAAAAAAGCAGTGCTCTTAGTCTAACAGCCTCTTTGAGCTGATATAAAACATGCTTTCTCAACTCCGATCCAAACTTAGGCCTTTAAAAGCCACCACAAAAACTGATCTCAGGTCATTTTATAGGTTACAGTCATTCTTTTTCCCCCAGTTGATGCTTTTGCTTTGACAATCTCCGTAATGCTTGTGCTTTACTGTACCTGAGGAACTAAATGGGCTCCATAAATTTCATCATCAGGGTTTATAGAATGTTTTGTCGCTGGTTGAAAAAGGAAATAAAAGTGCCTTTTCAGCTGATGGTGATTAAAAGCATCTCAATGCCAGCTGGGGTTTATATATTTATTTATTTATTTCAACCGCAAAAATGGCTTTGAAATACATCTTTACAAGTTGCATGAATGGTTAGATGCCTATAGAAATTTATATATGAATGCACAAAATGCTCCTGATACAAGCCAAATGAATATCTTCTTAAAATTACAGGTTATATTAATGTGAACTCATTCGTTTTAAATATTTCATTGTTGAATCGATTCATATTTATTTCAAAAACATCAAAATGCACCAAGATTGTCCTTGTGTAGGCACGTGCAAGGTTGCAGATAAAATGCAGTTCAATAAATTCAAATGCTTTCAAGTCATATAATTACATATTCAAAAAGTTTCCCCGAATAAGGTGCAAATTAGTGTCCCGTTACTTTCTTGAAAGCCCTAAGGTCACAAGTCTATTGGTCTTTGAAGTGAGAATTATTGCATATATTAAACTCTTATATTTACATAAAATTGACTGCATGAAAAAAGAGTGTTAAACGAATCAAATGTCTGTAAAACTGCAACAGCCAATAACTGACATCATTTGAATACTGTATGTACTGTGAACACAATCATTTTTTCACACGCAGTCATTTTTGTTTGCAGGGTCGTTGGCGTGCCGCGCAGACGAGTTTGTTTGTAACAACACGCTGTGTAAGCTGCTGGTCTGGCTGTGTGATGGTGAGGATGACTGCGGAGACAACTCTGATGAAGATTCAAGCATGTGCGGTACGTCTATGACTAGTGATTCTTTCCCAGTGAAGTCACACTCTATAAAAATTTATTTATTTTGTTTATTGTTTGTTTATTTGGTTTGATATTTTGCTTGGTTTGTTTTGTGTGTTTGTGTTGCAGTTTTGTTTTATTTTTCAAATATTTTAGTTTTGCTTTGGTCGTTTTATTGATTTATTTAATTTTTTATTATTATTTGTTTGTTTGTTTGTTTGTTTGTTTGTTTGTTCATTTGTTTAAAAAGCTTTATAAGTTAATATTATTGTTTTAATATCATTATATATTTATTATTATATGTATTATATATTTATTTTTATTTTGTGTGGTACAGTTATGGTAGTTTGCTTGGTATGATTCCTTTCCCACTGAAATTGTTTTCTAAAAAAAATAAAATAAAAAATAATACATTTTATTTATTGTTTTCCCATTAAAGTCACATAAAAATTCATTCACTGACGCATTTATTTATTTATTTATTTATTTATTTGGTATTGTTTAATTATTAATTAAATAAAATAATTTTAAAACTTTTTAAATAATATTATTTTTATTTATTTGTATTTATTTATTTTGTTTGTAAATATTTATAAACATTTTTACTTGTTTAACTTTTTATAAAACTCCTGCTCCCCCAATTTATAATTTTTTTTTTATGAAATCACATAAAAATGTATTCACTCACTCATTTATTTTTATTTATTTATTTATTTATTTATTTATTTATTTATTGTAAAAGTTTATTTTTTTATTTTAATATTATTATGTGGTACATTCATCGCTAGTTTGCTTGGCATGATTCTTTTACCACTGAAATTGTATTTTTTATTTATTTTTATTTTTTTATCTGCATTTATGTATTTATTTATTTACTTGTTTGTTTGTTTTTGTGTGTGTGTGTGTGTGTGTTGCACTTTACATGCATTTTTTTTTTTTTTTTTTTTGCTTTGGTCATTTTACTTATTCATTTAATTTGTTATTATTATTTATTTTTTTGTTTGTTTGTTTGTTTAATAAGATTTATAAGTTAATATTATTATTTTAATATCATTATATATGTATTATTTTATGTATTATATATTTATTTTTATTTTGTGTGGTACAGTTATGGTTTGCTGGGTATGATTCCTTTCCCACTGAAATTGTTTAAAACAAATGTAAATAAAAATAAAATAAATAAAGATTAATACATTTTATTTATTGTTTTCTCATTAAAGTCATCTAAAAATTCGTTCACTGACGCATTCATTAAATTATTTATTTATTTATTACATATTTATTTATGTGTTATTGTTTAATTCTGCCCCCGAATTTATGATTTTTTTTAAAAAATGAAATTACATAAAAATGTATTCACTCATTTATTTATTTATTTATTTATTGTAAAGTTTTATATTTATTTATATATTAGTTTTATAGTAGTGTAAGTTTAATATTATTATGTGTTAAATTAATCACTAGTTTGCTTGGCATGATTCTTTTCCCACTGAAATATTTTTTTTTTTTTTTTTTTTTTTTTTAACTGTATTTATTTATTTATTTATTTATTTGTTTATTTATCTATCTTTTTGTTTGTGTGGTTGTGTGGTTTGGGTTTTTAGTTTTGTTTAAATTTGTGAATGTGTTTTGGTTCATTGTTTAGTTTTGTTTTATTTGGGTGTTTAGGTTTGTTTGTATTGTGTTAATAGCTTTTATTTATTTATTATTTATTTATTTATTTATTTATTTACCACATACAACTCTTTTCTCTTTTTCCACTGATGTCACATAAAAAAAAAAAAAAATTTATTATTTATTTATTCATTCAAACACACACACACATACTTTTTTTTTTAAATTTCAGTTTGCAAATTCAGCTCAGATAATTTTGAATCGTAAGAAAACATATGAATGTTTTTCTGATTTCATAATAACAAAATAGGATTTCACATTTATTAAGACTATTTGTCATCATCATGTTGAGCGTGCCAAGTTAGAGATTTTAGTTTAGGAGCATCACATGTTCAAACCAGTGTCTGGTTTGAAATGGGACACATTTATAAGGTCATGTGAGAACGACCTCACAAAAAAAAAAGACGAGCAGAAAATCAATACAGGACACTTCGACCATCCTGAACACACATTAAACCTGAACTGTAGTAAACAGTGATTTTTCTCCGAAAATTGTCTTTGTTGTCGGCCCGGCAGTAAAATGTCTGAAAAATTGCTTTTGGAGCACTTTACAAACACTTCACAAACATTTGAAATGGTGCAAACCACAAAAAAGAGAAAAAGATCACTTCTGTGAAAAACAAGTTTCTGATTACTGTGTGTGTTTGTGTTTCGGCTTGCAGGAAAGTTGCCGTGTCCTCCAAACAGACCCTTCCGCTGCAGGAATGACAGAGTGTGTCTGCGAACTGAACAAATCTGCAACGGCGTGAACGACTGCGGCGATAATTCAGACGAAGATGACTGTGGTGAGTTGGAAATTTAAATTCATATTATTTTTTTCCTTCTCTAAACCCATCTCCCTTTCTTTTTTCTCTAGCGGATGTGGTGAAAAGACCAAAGCCATGCGGGAAAGCAGAATTCGCCTGTGCCAATCACCGCTGCATCCCTGCCGAGCTGCAGTGCGACCTTTTCGACGATTGCGAAGACGGCGGATCGGATGAGCGCGACTGCAAGGCATGTAAGTGTACTTTCTTCTGTACTACTTTATCCTTTGTGTGTCGTGCTGTTGGGTTTCTGTATTTTGTGGTGTGAAACCGTCACAGTGTCTCATTTTGTCCCCGGTGGGTCACAGATTCCGTAGACGGTGCGTGTCGAGGACGGGCCGACTTGTGTGGAGACGACGCCTTCTGCAATCATACAAAAACACCCTCAGTCTGCCAATGCAAAGACGGCTTTCAGAGGAACCAGAAGACCAAACAATGTGAAGGTACAGAATTTGTACAAAAAAAAAAAAACACTAAGAAGATAATTTCTTCTAATATTGAGAAATTGTTGTCATCATTTATTAAGAATCAATGAAAACATTCATTCAAAACTCTCAAATTTTCTTCAGTAATTTTATATTTTATTTTTGTCTATATAAATATCATTTTATATTATATATAACCTTAATAATAGTAACAATAATGTCTTTATCTTTATTATTATTATTATTATTATTATTATTATTACTGATATATAAATATTTTATTTTAATACAGTTGTTTTTATTTATCTTTTTAATTATTAAATAATTTAGTAATTATGCAATACAAATTAAATATTAGAATTATATTTAAACTATATTATTTTATTAATATATACATAATGTTATAATAATAAAATAATAGTAACAACGTTTTTGTTATTATTATAGTCAGTATTTATTATTATTATAAAGTGTCTATTATTACAAATTATTATTACATGTTACAAGTTACAGTTATTAATAAGATTTATTTTTAAAAATAATTTTGTAATTATGCAATATAAAATTAATTATAGTTACTAATAATATATTATAATAATAAAAATAATAGTAATAACAATATTCTTTGTTATTATTATAGTCATTATTATTATTATTATTATTATTATTATTATTATTATTATTATTATTATTATTATTATTATTAAAAATTTGATTATTATTACAAAAGATTTGATTATTAATGATATATATTTATTTGTAATGATATATTATTATTATTAAATTATTATTATTATTATTATTATTTTATATTTTTAATTATTAAATACTTTAGTAATTATGTAAGACAAAATTAAATATTGTAAATACTATATTGTTTTATAAATATATAAATAATATACTATAATAATAATAATAATAATAATAATAATAATAATAATAATAGTAATAACAATATTCTTTGTTTCATTTCATTATTCTTATTGTTATTATTAAAAAGTTATTACAAAAAGTTACAATTATTAATACATCACATGCATTTTTAATAATATATAAATATTCTATATTAATAAGACTTTTTATTATTTATCTTTTTAATTATTAAATACATTTTTAATTATATAGTACAAAAATAAATAGTTACTATATTAATATGTAAATAATACTAGTTATAGTACTATTTTTAGTCAAATAATAGTCAATATTAATAGTCATTATTTTTATTATTATTGTTAAAAAGTTACTGTTATCACAAAAAGTTACAATTAAAAATACAGCAGATTTTTACCAATATATAAATATTGTTTTATGATTTATCTTTTTAATTATTTAATAATTTACTATTTATGCACTACAAAATAAAATATAATTGTTATATTGTTGTATTAATATATAAATTATATTTTATAATAATAAAAATCTTAAAACAAATTCATAACTTTTGTATTTAAATTTCTAATGTAAGCATATAGAAATGTGTATTCTGATATATATATATATATATATATATATATATATAATTTTTATTAATGATATTAATAATAATATTGCATTTTAATAAAATATTCTAATAGAAATGATGTATATTAATGTTTTTTGATATTTTAGTTCTGATCTTTAATGTTTTCATATTGCTGTGTATATGTTGCATTTTTTTACCATCATAATTAAATAGTTTAATAGTTAAAAATAAACTTTCAAAAAATAAATAGATAAAAATAATAATAAAATAAATAAATAACTGATGATTGACAACAATGCTAAGATTATATATTAAATACTTAGTATTAATGGCACAACGTTTGAATATTGGTTCATGCAGTTATATTTTAGCCCTTTCTAGATGGTACAATGACGTATTTTCTTGTCTTGAGAGATTTGAGAATCAATGTTATAGATTAAACAGAACAAGGAACATCAACATTAATTGCTCCTTTTAAAGTTGAATATTGTGTAGCTCTGCGGCTCAAGAGATTTTCGACTTGGAAGTTTGAAGTGATTTATAATGGGTCAATTTTTCTTTTTGTCAACAAGGTTCTCAAACACGATTCAGCGATTTATCGAGTGTAGGACGTTCCCGCTTGAGTTTTGAGCATGAGCTGTTTCATTATTGTTCTGTAAAAGCCTTACATATCTATTGCTTTATTATTTATAACCGAATACACTACTTCTGGTCAAATATTGTACTTGAAAAATGTACTAGGTGCTATTTTGCTCTTCCTTAAGTGACATTTGGTTTGGTATTTTGTAATACAACAAAAGGACACAATGCAAATACTCGCCCCTAGCGCATCCCAGTGGTTGCTTGTCTTTTGTACAAAGCCCACAATGCAAAAGTCTCTTTGTATTCAGCTCCAGAGCTGGCATTAAACTGTTAGAGGTATGTCAGCGGTCGCTTCAGGGTCATCTCACTGAGCATAACAAGAAGTCCAGAAATCAGCAGGCGCTGAACGCAGGTAGCTGAGATACAGCTGAAATCCCAAGCAGAGTGACATCCCCGCAGCACTGCTAAAAATGTCACTGGAGAGCGTGTGGCTGACGGATGGACGTGTTCCTCTGTTTCCTCAGAGGTGAACGAGTGTCTGCGGTTTGGGAGCTGCTCGCAGTACTGCACCAACACCAAGGGCTCGTACAAGTGCACGTGTGACCGAAACTTCAAGGAGATCGATGGGGAATGCATCACGAAGGGTAAAAGATATCGACATGCTATTGAAGTTTTATACAAATAAACAGTTTTAGGCTGATTTTAGTTGCTTTGATTTAAAACACTTCAGGATTCCAGCTAAAATTTGTTTTGTTTCTTTAGTTGTTTGGACTTTAATAATTAAAGAAATCTCTTTAGTTTTTGATTTTGCTTTTTGTTTTTTGTTTGAATCTTTTTTCTTCTTTTTTACTTTTGTTTTTGGTCTATTTTGTTTCATTTGTTTTTGGTCTTTGATGTTTTTGTTTGGTTTGGTTTATTTTTATTTATTTTTTTTTTATTTTCACTTTTGTTGTTGCTTTTTGTTTGTCTGTGGTATTTTGGTTTTCTCTGTTTGTATGTTTTCTTTTTTCATCTTTTGTTTTTGCTTTCTTTTCGATCTGCTTTAATTTTGTTTGGTTTTGGTCTGTGTGTGTGTGTGTTTAATTTCTTTTCTTTTCTTTTTTGTTCAATTCTGTTTATTTTTATTTGTAGTTTTTTTTTTGTTTGTTTGTTTGTTTGTTTGTTTCATTTTTTTCATCTTTTGTCTTCATTTATATCCTTGTTTTTGCTTTCTTTTTGGTCTGTTTTAATTTCTGTTTTGTTTGGTCTTATTTTTCGTTTGTTTGTTTTTTGTGTTGTGGTGTGGTTTTGTCTTTTTTTACTTGATTTGTCTTTTTTGTTTTGTTTTATCTTTTGTTTCACTTTTTGTTTTATTTATTTATTTATTTATTTCAATATATTTATTTATTTATTTTTGTTTGTTTTTCGAGAAAACCAAAAAATAAATAAATAGAATTTTCCCTCTCTTGTATTTTTTTTTCATCTTTTGTTTTGCTTTTTTGTTTTATTTGTTTTTTTGCTTTTGCTTTTTCTTGTTTTTCTTGTTTGGTTTTGTGTTTTTTGTTTGGTATGTTTTTTGCTTTTGTTTTGTTTCACTTTTTCACTTTTTTTGGTGTTGTGGTTTTTGTCTTTTTGTATGTTTTTTGTTTGTTTCATCTTTTGTTTTGCTTTATTTTTTTAGTTTGTCTTATTTTTGTTTGTTTTTTTTTTGTTTTTTTTTTGTTTCTGTGTTCTATATTATTATTATTATTATTATTATTATTATTATTATTATTATTTATTATTATTTATTTATTTATTTTGAAATGTGGTGTTTTGTTTTCATTTTGTTTTTTCATTATTATGTTTTGATTTTTTATTTGTTCATTCTTTTTGCCTGGGCTTGCTTTGAATTTAATTTGTTTTGTTTATTTAATTAGTTTCACACATGTATCTCTGTGTTCAGGACCAGAAGATCAGGTCCTCTACGTGGCCAACGACACCGAAATCCGCAGTTTTGTCTATCCGTACAACCAAACCCATGGACACACTCAACTGGCCCGAATCTCAGACAGTGCTCGCATCATTGGCATGGACGCGCTATTTCACCATCACAAGTTTGTGTGGGCCACTCAGTTTAACCCCGGGGGCATTTTTTACAAAGACCTTCAGGACAGGAGCCCACTCACATCAAACAGTGGAGTCATAGTAAGTCAAAAAGACAGATTTTTTAACACTTCTTTCAAATTATTTGTAATATTTTCCTCATGAAACCACAGAAACTAGTGTGGTAAAATCTTACTGAGGTGGTTTTATAACTTCACTACACTCTATATTTGCAGTGTCCAGATTTCCGGAGGCCCCGGGACATTTCCGCTGATTGGGTGACGGGGAACCTGTACTGGACGGATCACTCCCGGATGCACTGGTTCAGCTACTACACGGCACACTGGCGCCGACTTCGCTACTCCATCAACGTGGGACAGCTGGGGGGTCCCAACTGCACCCGGCTCATCACAGATATCGACGGGGAACCCTTTGCTATTACTGTTAATCCTGTACGCGGGTAAGTGTTGTTTCTAAGTCCTTACTGTTACGTCAGACGGAATGTGTATAATGTCCTCTGTTGTTATTTAGGATGGTGTACTGGACCGTCATTGGTGACCACTCTCACATCGAAGAGGCTGCCATGGACGGGTCCTTGCGTCGCATTTTGCTGGAGAGGAACTTGCGTAGACCGACAGGTGAGATTCTTGCAAGCTAATCATCCATCATCCTTTTTGAAATATTTTGTAGTGTAAAATATGTGACTTAAAAAAGCATCTGCCAATTGTAAGGCTAAAATGAATCATTTTAAGATGTCTGTCACTGTAATGCAAAGAACGAAAAATGTCTCGGTAAAAAGGTAATTTCAGTCGTCTGAAAATGAAATCCATCATAATATATAACGTTTGAGTGAAACTACTGAATATGTAAAAAATATTTCAAGGTGATATTCTTGGTAATATTGTTTTAGTTTTCTGGTAATAGAAGACATGAATAAATGTTGGGCGAAAGTTTTCACTGTATGTGTGTGTGTGTGTGTATGTGTGTGTGTATATATATATATATATATATACACGACATATTATTAATATTTTAAATAATATAATATAATATAATTAGTATAATGCAATATTATATTATATTATATTATATTATATTATATTATATTGTATTATATTACATTATATAAAATTGTCACTGTCTTTTGACCATGCATCCCCTCCCCTATGTTTTTTTATTTTTATTTTATTCTTTTATTATGGTGTTGATAATTTATTAACAGTAATTAGTTGTTTTTTTTTTATTAGAGTGTATTATTTTCTATTTTTAATATATTTTTGATACGTAGTATTATATTATTATTAATTTGTAATATAATATAATATAATATAATTGTCTCTGTCTTTCTTTTCAGGACTTGCAATTGATTATTACAACCAGCGGCTATACTGGTCAGACTCTGAGCTGTCTCAGATCGGAAGTGTGCGTTTCGATGGCTCTGATTCGCTGGTGGCTGCTAGCAGTCGAGAGGGTGAGTTTGCATTTGTTGGAAATTGTACAATATTCAAAATCAGCCTCCAGTTTTTATCCTGCAACATGTGTTAAAAAACCCCACAAAGGTCTTCAGCTCAGGCCAGAATCAGGCCAGCCCTTGATTCCAACATGTGAAGAGCTGCAAAAGCTAAGCTGAGTGTATTTTATATAAACTCACCAGATTTCCATTTCGATTCCCTCACAGACTGTGATTGGAAAAATGCTATTTTGGGGAAAGCATCAAAGTCGAGGATGAATTTGAATCTAGAGCTCTTGCAAAACCTAGTTAACTGCCTGCCGCTGACATAGACAGCTACTTTTTAAGCCAACTTAAAAAGCTTCCAGCAGCTTCATCCATGAGACAATCAACGCACAGTTTTCACCAGTTTAACTTAACTCAACTTAAAAACTTAAGCATCTACCTTAAAATTTTTTATTAAATCAACTCAGTTAAAATGACTTGTACTTTTAAGTTGATTTTACTAATTATTTAAAATGACTTGTACCTTTAAGTTGATTGAAAATGACTTGTACCTTTAAGTTGATTGAACTCATGAGTTAAAATGACTTGAACTTTTAAGTTGATTTTACTCATAACTTGTACTTTTAAGTTGATTTAACTCGTGAGTTAAAATAACTTTAAGGTTGATTTAACTCATGAGTTGAAATAACTTGTACTTTTACGTTGATTTAACTCATGAGTTAAAATAACTTGTACTTTTAAGTTGATTTTACTCATGAGTTAAAATGACTTGAACTTTTAAGTTGATTTTACTCATAACTTGTACTTTTAAGTTGATTTAACTCGTGAGTTAAAATGATTTGAACTTTAAGGTTGATTTAACTCATGAGTTGAAATAACTTGTACTTTTACGTTGATTTAACTCATGAGTTAAAATGACTTGAACTTTTAAGTTGATTTAACTCATGAGTTAAAATAGCTTGTACTTTTAAGTTGATTTTACTCATGAGTTACAATGACTTGAACTTTTAAGCTGATTTTACTCATGAGTTAAAATGACTTGAACTTTTAAGTTGATTTAACTCATGAGTTGAAATAACTTGTACTTTTACGTTGATTTAACTCATGAGTTAAAATAACTTGTCCTTTTAAGTTGATTTTACTCATGAGTTACAATGACTTGAACTTTTAAGCTGATTTTACTCATGAGTTACAATGACTTGATCTTTTAAGCTGATTTTACTCATGAGTTAAAATGACTTGAACTTTTAAGTTGATTTAACTCATGAGTTGAAATAACTTGTGCTTTTAAGTTGATTTTACTCATGAGTTAAAATAATTTGTACTTTTACGTTGATTTAACTCATGAGTTGAAATGACTTGTACTTTTACGTTGATTTAACTCATGAGTTGAAATAACTTGTACTTTTAAGTTGATTTTACTCATGAGTTAAAATGATTTGAACTTTAAGGTTGATTTAACTCATGAGTTGAAATAAGTTGTGCTTTTAAGTTGATTTTACTCATGAGTTAAAATAATTTGTACTTTTACGTTGATTTAACTCATGAGTTGAAATAACTTGTCCTTTTAAGTTGATTTTACTCATGAGTTGAAATAACTTGTGCTTTTAAGTTGATTTTACTCATGAGTTAAAATAATTTGTACTTTTACGTTGATTTAACTCATGAGTTGAAATGACTTGTACTTTTACGTTGATTTAACTCATGAGTTGAAATAACTTGTACTTTTAAGTTGATTTTACTCATGAGTTAAAATGATTTGAACTTTAAGGTTGATTTAACTCATGAGTTGAAATAACTTGTGCTTTTAAGTTGATTTTACTCATGAGTTAAAATAATTTGTACTTTTACGTTGATTTAACTCATGAGTTAAAATGATGTACTTTTGAGTTTTTAACTTGTACTTTTAAGTTGATTTAACTCATGAGTTAAAATGATTTGAACTTTAAGGTTGATTTAACTCATGAGTTGAAATAAGTTGTACTTTTAAGTTAATTTTACTCATGAGTTAAAATGATTTGAACTTTTAAGTTGATTTAACTCATGAGTTGAAATAACTTTTGCTTTTAAGTTGATTTAACTCATGAGTTAAAATAATTTGAACTTTTACGTTGATTTAACTCATGAGTTAAAATGATGTACTTTTGAGTTTTTAACTTGTACTTTAAGTTGATTTAACTCATGAGTTAAAATGATTTGAACTTTAAGGTTGATTTAACTCATGAGTTGAAATAAGTTGTACTTTTAAGTTAATTTTACTCATGAGTTAAAATGACTTGAACTTTTAAGTTGATTTTACTCATAACTTGTACTTTTACGTTGATTTAACTCGTGAGTTAAAATGATTTGAACTTTAAGGTTGATTTAACTCATGAGTTGAAATAACTTAATTTTGTTGATTTAAAATGACTTGAACTTTTACGTTGATTTAACTCATGAGTTAAAATAACTTGAACTTTTAAGTTGATTTAACTCATGAGTTGAAATGACTTGAACTTTTAAGCTAATTTTGCTCATGAGTTAAAATGACTTGAACTTTTAAGTTGATTTAACTCATGAGTTAAAATAATTTGTACTTTTACGTTGATTTAACTCATGAGTTGAAATGACTTGTACTTTTACGTTGATTTAACTCATGAGTTAAAATAACTTGTGCTTTTAAGTTGATTTTACTCATGAGTTAAAATAATTTGTACTTTTACGTTGATTTAACTCATGAGTTGAAATGACTTGTACTTTTACGTTGATTTAACTCATGAGTTGAAATAACTTGTACTTTTAAGTTGATTTTACTCATGAGTTAAAATGACGTACTTTTGAGTTTTTAACTTGTACTTTTAAGTTGATTTAACTCATGAGTTAAAATGATTTGAACTTTAAGGTTGATTTAACTCATGAGTTAAAATGAGTTGAACTTTAAGGTTAATTTAACTCATGAGTTAAAATGACTTTTAAGTTAATTTTTCATGAGTTAATTTGAACTTTTAAGTTGATTTTACTCATAACTTGTACTTTTAAGTTGATTTAACTCGTGAGTTAAAATGATTTGAACTTTAAGGTTGATTTAACTCATGAGTTGAAATAACTTGTACTTTTACGTTGATTTAACTCATGAGTTAAAATGACTTGTACTTTTATGTTGATTTTACTCATTAGTTGAAATAACTTGTATTTTTAAGTTGATTTAACTCATGAGCTAAAATGACTTGAACTTTTAAGTTGATTTAACTCGTAAGTTTAAATGACTTGTACTTTTCAGTTGATTTAACTCATGAGTTAAAATGACTTGTACTTTTAAGTTTTTAACTTGAACTTTTAAGTTGATTTTACTCATGAGTTAAATTTTAAGGCAGCTGCTAAACTTAACTTTTTAAGTTGACACTGGTGAAAACTTTTTACAATGTAAGCTAATGGTGTTATATTCTAAACTTATAGAGATGGTTCACTCAAAAATGAAAATTCTGTCATTAATAACTCACCCTCATGTCGTTCCAAACCCATAAGATCTTTGTTCATCTTCAGAACACAAATTAAGATATTTTTGATGAAATCCAAGAGCTTCCTGACCCTGTACAAAAAAAGAACAACTTTAAAAATGACTTTATTCAACTTTTTTTTTCTCTTTTAAGTCAGAGGGGGATTGCATTTTTCTACTCTGTGGGATTTTCGAATAACATTGCTGTTTTGGTTTGCATTCTTGAATCTGGTCCTCTTCTCAAGGTCATGCTTGAAACATTCAGTGTGAATAAAAAACAGAAAGTTTTTACTTTGCGTCTTACTTGGTTTCGCTCCAGGAATTTCTCAACCCTTCCGAATTGACCTGTTTGAGGACTACATCTACGGGGTCAGCATGAAGCACAATGTCTTCAGGGTTCATAAATATGGGAAGCTGCCTGCCGAGAAGCTCAGTTTGGGTGTGGAGAGAGCGTCCAGCATCTTGGTCTTCCATCGGTACAAACAACAGGAGGGTGAGCCTCGAAAAAGAATGATTTAAAGAAACAGTTCAGCCACAAATGAGACTTTTATCAACATTTACTCATCCTCATGTCATTCCAAACCCATTTTCTTTGAAAAACACAAGCTGAGGTTCTGTTTTCCATAAAAATGAAAGGATTTAATAAGCAGAAATGTAAAAAAATACATGTTTGGAATCAAATTAGAGTGATTAAATGATGACAGAAGGTTCATATTTTAATCAAATTTTCCTTTAAAACCATTATGGTTGTGTGTCTTCCAGAGGGCCGTTCCAGAGTGAGATTTCTTGGCAGTAGTCAGAGTTTAATTTCATGTTTAGATTGTTGAAATCTGATTGGACTTCTCGTCTGCGGCCAGCTAGAGCTTATTACAGTCACATATTACTGTCAAATGTTTTATTATACAATTACCAGCTCTAATCAGATGGATGAAATGTTGTGTTTTGTTAGATTTGCAGAAGGGCAATTGGAAACATGGAGTCTCTGATGTTTTGAAGTCGTGAAAGCAAAATTTGGCTCTACATAATTCTGAATAAATGTCTCTAGTCTTATTTTGCAGTAATTTGGTAGTGCACATCGATCAATCAATCAATCAATCAATAAATATTTCATATTTAACATACAAATTATTTAACATTTATATTTATTTATTTATAGCAAATAAAAGTAAAAATATTAGGACTTTAATTTTTATGTTCATTTGGTTTATATATATTTATTAGTCTCAGTCTTATGTGTTAGTCTATATTACATAGTATTTATTAGTCATCTACATTTTTAAATTTATTTATTGTAGTAATTTAAAGTAAAATATTAGGAGTTTTATGTTCATCTGTTTTACATATATTTATTAGTCTCAGTCTTATTTATTAGTCTATAATATGTAATATTTATTAGTCATCTACATTATATTACATTTATTTATTTATTATAGTAAATTAAAGTACAAATATTAGGAGTTTAATTTTTATGTTCATCTCTTTTACATATATTTAATAGGCTCAGTCTTATTTATTAGTCTATAATATGTAGTATTTATTAGTCATCTACATTATATTACATTTATTTATTTATTATAGTAAATTAAAGTACAAATATTAGGAGTTTAATTTTTATGTTCATCTCTTTTACATATATTTAATAGGCTCAGTCTTATTTATTAGTCTATAATATGTAGTATTTATTAGTCATCTGCATTACATTCAGTTTGTTTATTTATTTATTTTAGTAAATTAAAGTAAAAATATTACGAGTTTCATTTTTATGTTCATCTCTTTTACATACATTTATTAGTCTCAGTCTTATTTATTAGTCATCTTTATTTATTTATTTATTTAATTGTGTAATATGTTGGTGCAAATTAGTAAAAAAAAAAAAAGATTTATATATTTAATATTTATATAACAGTAAAAGTACTAATAAATATGAAAAAAATACTGTATTTATTTACATGTACATTATATTTTGGTTTAAAAAAAAAAAAAATCCAGATCCAATTTTGCAGCCCCATTGTACATTATTTGCTCAAAGACAAATTTAGTCTCTCTATGTGTGTTTCCATCTCGATTTGTCACTGTACTCTCTTCTCTTGTCCTCCGCTGATCTCTCTCTCTGTTATAAAGAAGGAGCGATGGAGGGATCTTAGCCTGTGTTGTTTGTCTTTGTGCTGGTGTAATGGGAAGTGTCATCGCTCTCTGATGTGCTTTTACACTAGAAAGCGTTATTCAAGACGCTCTTCAAAACAACCTGTAAAAGCTAAAATAAAAAAGACAAACACATAATATCTCTCACATGCACACATTACACCATCCACTAAAAGCTTTTAGATGGATAGTTTGTTATATGCTAGAAGAAATACTCTCCATAGGTGCAATGGTTTTTATACTCTCCGCACTGTATTTTCTATCCCCTTACCCTAACCCTACCCCTAAACCTAACCCTTACAGAAAACTTTCTGCATTTTTACTTTCTCAAAAAAAACTCATTCTGTATGATTTATAAGCTTTTGTACCCATGGGGACCTCAAGCCAGTCCCTACAATGTCAAAAATTTCAGGTTTTACTATCCTTGTGGGGACATTTGGTCCCCACAATGTAGCAAAAACAAGTACACACACACACACACACACACACAAATATATATAAATTCTAGTGGTAGGGAAGATATTCTGCTGTTTTGTAGCATAATGTTGACTGTAATTTAGACCGTTTTTATTATCTGTGGCCCTACTGTTTTGCTACTGTACCTTTAAGACCATATGCAAATTATCTGTTTTATGATTGGCTGAGTAATTGACACTTTTGATCATTCCGGTAGAGAATAATGTGTTTTGCAGAAGTTTTTTGCGGAAAAAACTGCAAGTGTATTTAAGTTATTTCACATATAATTACCTAATTTTTTTTTTTTTTTTTTTTTTTGTAACAATTTACATATTTTACTAAACTAAAGATTCACCGATTTTTTAACTGGTTTAATTCTGTTTTGTTTCATTTTGTTGTAACAATTTAAATATTTTTACTAAAGATTCACACATTTTTTTTTAACTGGTTTAATTCCGTTTTGTTTTGTTTTGTTTGTTTAGTTTCAGTATAAATAAATATTTTACTACACTAAAGATTCACAGATTTTTAACTGGTTTAATTATGTTTTGTTTTGTTAAAATATTTTTACTACACTAAAGATACATAATTAAATTCTGTTTAATTTTTTTTGTTGGTTTTGTTTCAGTATAACTAAATATTGTACTACACTAAACATTCAAAGATTTTTAAACTTGTTTAATTCTGTTTTGTTTTGACTTTTTCAACTGGTTTAATTACAATTTGTTTTGTTGTGTTTTGTTTGTTTTCAGTATAAATAAATTTTGTTTTGTTTTGAAAAAGACTGTTTTGTTTTGTTTTGAATTTTTAAACTGGTTTAATTACATTTTGTTTTTTGTTTTGTTTTGTTTTGTTTTAGTATAACCAAATATTTTGCTACACTAAAGATTTACTGACTTTTAACTGGTTTAATTGTTTTGTTAATTAAATATTTTGCTACACTAAAGACTTCTTGAACTGGTTTAATTACATTTTTGGAACAATTTAAATATTTTAACTTTACTAAAGATTTTCTGATTTTTTTAACTGGTTTAATTCTATTTTATTTAGTTTCCTTTGTTTTGTTTCAGTATAACCAAATATTTTGCTACACTAAAGATTTACTGACTTTTAACTGGTTAAAGTACGTTTTGTTTTGATGTGGTTTGGTTTGTTTTAACAATTTAAATATTTTGTCACTGTTTGTTTTAACAAGTTCAGTTATTTTTTATTTTATTTTGTTTTGTTTTTTTTTCAGTATAACTACGTTTTGCTACACAAAAGACATGATTGAATCACATGTTGTTTTGACTTTTTGAACTGGTTTCAAGACATTTTGTTTTTTGTTTTGTTGTAAGAATTTAACTAAATATTTTACAACACTAATGATTCATTGACTTTTTGAACTGGTTTACTTATTTATTTTTTTGTTTGTTTGTTTTTTTGTTTATAACAATTTAAATATTTTGCTCCACTAAAGATTCACTGATTGCTTTGACTGGTTTAATTCCATTTTTTAATATTTTGTTTTGTTTTGTTTCAGTGTAACTAAATATTTTGCTACACTAAATTTTCACAGTTTTTTTTAACTGTTTTGTTTTGATAAAGATTGTTTTGTTTTGTTTTGACTTTTTTTAAACTAGTTAATTCATGTTTGTTTTCTTTGTCAAAACATGACGGATGAAAGTTTCAGAGGCAGTGTGTAAATGTCATTGACACGACGTGAGGCTGTGTTTATTTTTTAATGTGAAAATTTCCAACGAGATTTTTGGACTTTGAATTTTATTTACACTTTATTTACACTGATTTTTGAATTGTCTCTACATGATCTGTCCAAACGCTCCATTTGAAGGTACAAAAAAGCAATAAACATCCCATTTTATCTTATTTTCTCTCGTCTTCCTCTCTCTCTCAGCGTCCAACCCATGTGCAAAGATGAATTGTGCTTTCCTTTGCCTCCTGAACCCCAGCGGGGCCAGATGTGTGTGTCCTGAGGGGAAAATTCTGCTGAACAGGACCTGCACGGACACCAACATCTCAGGTACATCTGTCAAAACGCACTCGGCAGGATGCTCTTACATCACTAACAGAGCGCCAGCGCGACCCCGAGAGGCCCCGCCGTGTCAAACTCAAATGTTTCACATGAGTGATTTTGACTGAAGTGTTTACTATTCTGGGCCCTTTGCCCACACACGCAATACACCTGAAGCCCGTGTGCTAGAAAAGACAGCAATTGTGTTACTAGCATTGATTCAGTCAGAGTGGATGGCTTATTTAATTAGCTGTGCTTGCTAAGATGTGTCTTCTCTATCTTAGAACAACCCCAGCCACTAAACAGAGCACCCTAGCAATGAAATCTATCCATCTATCATTTATTTGTTTATTTATACATTGTATATTTTATCAGTATACAACAACTGAGGCAAAACAACCTATAAAACTTGCATGTTAGAAACAAGAAGAATGTATATAGCAACATAACATAAATATACATTTTTGAAACAAGCAAAAAACAATAACTAACTAAATAAATAAATGTTAAGACTGGTCAAAGAACTTGCAAATCAAAACATGTAACATACAGATACAGATGTTCATGCATCAAATAAGTGAAAATCTAAATAAACATAAAAATACTAAACAAACAAACAAACATATTAAACAAGTCGTTCTAAAAAAAATCAAGTAATCTCAGTAACTTTGTGTTTTTCACAAATCTTAAAGTAATAGTTAAATATATATATATATATATATAGTGCTCAGCATAAATGAGTACATCCCCTTTAAAAAGTACGGATTTAATCAGTAGCTCAATGAACAAAAGAACAATTTCCAAACTTTTCACAAGGCTGAGTTTTATTGAACACTTATTTAACTCCATAACATGAAATTAAGGTTAATAATCTAACTTAGATCACAAAATCTTCAGTTTTACTCAAATTGGTTGAAGCAAAAATGAATACACCCCGCAACAAAAACTACTACATCTAGTATTTTGTATGAGCACCGTGATTTTTAAGGACAGCATCAAGTCTTCTAGGCATGGAATGAACAAGTTGGCGACATATTGCAACATCTATCTTTTTCCATTCTTCAAGAATAACCTCTTTTAGAGCCTGGATGCTGGATGGAGAGCGATGCTCAACTTGTCGCTTCAGAATTCCCCACAGGTGTTCGATTGGGTTCAGATCAGGAGACATACTTGGCCATTCAATCACCTTCACCCTGTTCTTCTTCAGAAATGCAACAGTAGCTTTAGATGTGTGTTTTGGATCATTGTCGTGTTGGAAAAGTGCACGGAGCGATGGCAGCATCTTCTCCTTCAGTATAGAGCAGTACATTGTTGAGTTCATGATACCATCAATGAAATGCAGCTCCCCAACACCAGCAGCACTCATGCAGCCCCACATAAAGACACTGCCACCACCATGTTTCACTGTAGGCACCATGCATTTTTCTTTGAAATCCTCACCTTTACGACGCCATACAGTTTTAAAACCATTAGTTCTAAAAGCAGTGATCTTTGTCTCATCACTCCAGAGTATAGAGTCCCAGAAGTCTTCTGAAAAGTCTTCATCTTTTTCAGCATGGGCCCTAGCAAATTCTAGGCGTGCTTTTTTGTGCATGGGCTTTAGGAGAGGCTTCCTTCGTGGACGATACCCATGCATGCCATTCCTCTGCAGTGTGCGCCGTATGGTGTCACGGGAAACGGTCAGTTTGGCTTTCTACTGCTTTAGCTAACTGCAGTGAACTTGCATAGCGATTTTCTTCAACCCTTCTCATCAGAAGAGGCTCCTGTCGAGATGTTAACTTCCGTGGACGGCCTGGACGTCTCTGTAAGATGGTTGCACTTCCATCTTTCTTAAATTTTTGGATCACTTTTGCTACAGTATTTTGACTGATATGTAAAGCTTTGCTGATCTTCTTTTAGCCCTCACCTTTTTTGTGTAAAGAAATGATTTCCTTTCTCAGATTTTGTGACATTTCTCTTCCATGGGGAGCCATTGCTGACAGCATGAAATGGGAAGGGCTTTTCTTCGTTAAGTAATGCCCTTTTATAGTCACCTGTCTGCTGGACACCTCTTAAATGAATCATTAGACTCACCTGTGGTTGAATGCCTGTTAATTAGAATTTTGTAGTCTTAAGTGTGGCTTTTCTCCTAAGACTATAATTGGGGTGTACTCATTTTTGCAACATGGGCTTGAATGAATTTGTTAGGAAAATCACTTTTTTGTGTGTGCAAATTAACAAATCTTGTTTGCAATCAATGGCCCACATTTGTGGGAGTATTTTGTAGTATAGTATCTCATAGAAAATGTTGATTCTGAAAGGAAACTAAAGGTTTTCTGACAAATGTAGTGGGGTGTACTCATTTATGCTGAGCACTGTATATATGTATATATATATATATATATATATATATATATATATATATATATATATATATACTGTATATATAGCATGAATTAATATATAGTTTACAGTGTAATCACTATTTGTCTTTGCCACTTTAAAATAATACAAACGTGTACAATAATACAAATAAATTTAATAAATATTAATCTTTACTAAAATCTATCAATAACATATTGATAAACTATCTATATTAAATAACATGTCTGTGTTTTTTCTCAAATCCTAATTAACTAATAGTTTGAAATAAAATATTTTTTTTTTACATTTTTTTTTTTTAAGAGTTTAGATCCTGATAAATTTGCCTGTATAAACAAATAATTTAGCCTGAATTAATATATAGTTTACGGTGCAATCACTAGTTGTATTTGCCACTTCAAAGTAATACAAATGTGTACAATAATACAAATAAATTGTATAAAAAATATTATTGGCTTATAATAATAATAATAATAATAATAATTAATAGTTATTATTATTAGTAGTAGTAATATTTATTAAATTGCAATATTGGTATTTTAAACAAACAAACAAACAAATAAATAAATATTGCAAAAAGTTTAGGTCTTAATAAGTTTGGCTGTATAAACAAACAATTTAGCATGAAATAATATATAATTTACAGTGTAATCACCAAGTGTATGTGCCACTTTAAAATATTACAAATATTTACTAAAATCTATCAATATTAAATGTCCATTTTTATTTGTTTTTATTAGTCTAGATTAATCGCGATTAATCACATACAAAATAAAAGTTTGAGTTTGCCTAATATGTGTGTGTACTGTGTGTAATTATTATGTGTATATATAAATACACACAAATTAATGTATATATTTAAAAGAAATATGTTATTTATGTACAAAATAATTGTATTTGTATATAATATATAATAAATGCATATACTTGTAAATAATTCTTAAATATATACATGAATGTGTTTGTATTTATACATACATAATAATTACACACAGTACACACACATAAAATAGGCAAAAACTTTTATTTTGTATGCGATTAATCACTTGACAGCCCTAGTTTTTATTAGTTTTTACTATTATTATTATTATTATTAAATGACAATATTGGTGTTTTAATATAAATCAATTAATCAATGTTATTATTCAAAATGTTCTGTCCTGTTTCTACTACACTCTACTACTCTAAAATGAAATGCTGTTAATGCTGTTAAAAAAAAAATATATATATATATATATATATGTATGTGTGTGTGTGTGTGTGTGTGTGTAATTGCAAATCTATAATTTGCAGTGTATTGTCATTTTATTGCTTAAAGATTCTTTACATTCAGTTGCAATGTTTACATTGTATAATATAGCTTATATACAGATTTTATAAGCAACTAAATACATTTTTAAAAAATGTCCTTACTAATTAGCTATAATTGCCTTATCTGAAGGATTCATGTTATGTTTTAGGAGATCTTTGTCGTCCTGCCTGTGAGAACGGAGGTCGGTGCGTCACCAATGAACGAGGGGAATCGCGTTGCTTCTGTTGGCCGAATTACTCTGGGGATCGATGTGAAATCAGCCACTGTAAGGACTACTGCCTCAACGGAGGCACTTGCACAGGATCTCCACTAGGTAGGCGCTTTTTCCCTTCTGTAAACCGGACTTTGTTTTTCTGCCTCCGTTTCACTCATATTTGATCCCAAGCATGTTCTTTAATTTGTGGTTAACAAGTACAGTAACTATTTAGAAGAAACGTTATTTATTGCGTAATTGATGCAAAAAAGAGACAGTACTAATTTATGTAAAAGAAAAGAAAACGTAAGAAATATAAATTCTTCTACATATAAATATTGAATGGTTTTAGGTTTTTTCCCCTCTCTCTTTCTCATTTTGTTTTAAAATGTAACAATTCATATTTTATGATTAAAGTCTTGTATTGTGCAGAAGCGTTCAGAAAACAATCAGGTACAAACAGGGATTTTTTGATGCTCCTCGTCTGCTCTCTGAATTCAAAGTAGGCCACAGGCAGACATCTGATTCTGAAGGGATTTCTCAGTCTTTTTGCTTTCTGTCTGTTCAGTGAAGAAATGCAGCAGCAATATACAACACCTGTGTTGCCTTGGGTTGTTTCAGGTCATCCTGGGTCCTCTTAAAAGTGTGAAATGATAAACAAGCAAGGATATTGTGAGATTTAATATTCCAAGCACCAAATTTATAAGGATTTTCTGAGCGCGGCTATTATTCTTATCGACATTCAATCAGTAATTGCGTTTTCTTCAGAAATAAGCCAAAAAAAAAAAATAAACAATTCACTCATTATTTCCTCACCCTTATGTCATTCCTAAACCCCATGACTTTCTGTTCTCTGTGAAACACAAAAACAGAAGTTTAGCAGAATGTTCACGCTGCTCAATTTCTGTGTATTGAAAGTAAATGGTTATCATGAGTTGTCAGCTCTAAAAATGAATTGAATTGGCTCATTTGACTTGTTATAAGTCTTCTAAAGCAATACTATAAATGGTCATTTACTTTCATTTAAAAAATATTTGATTATTGATTAAGTTTTATTAAGTGGATCTAGTTACTACTATAAATAATAATAATAATAATAATGACTATTTCAATAATGTTTTATTATGGGAAAAATATGATTGTGTTTTATAAATAAATGTATTTAGTTTTTACTATGGATGATGCTAAAAAAGAATAATATAAATTATTAAATAAATACGTACAGATAAGTTCAGATCATTTATATGGTCTTAAAATGGTTCTTTAATTTCATTTAAATAATATTATTTATTATTATAAATAAATGTGTATAGTTATTATTAGAAATAAATGTATATCGTTTTGTTCTTCTTCTTATTATTATTATTATTATTATTTAATAAATAAATAACAGTATTGGTATTTTAATTTAAATGATCAATAAATTATAAATAAAGGAATATTTATTATGCGAAAAATATTATAGTATCATAAATAAATGTATGTAGTTATTACTATAAATTATTATTATTATTATTATTGAATAAATAAATAACAATATTCATATTTAAATATTATAGTATTATAAATAAATATGTATTATTATTATTATTATTATTATTATTATTATTATTGTTTAATAAATAAATAACTATATTGTTTTTTATTTTAATTTAAATGATAAATATATAAGTATGTTTTTATTATGGGAAAAATAAAGTATTATAAATAAATGTATATAGTTATTACAATAATATATATGGGAACAATATTAAATGATAAATAAATTATAGATAAATATATATATTTTTTTTTGTATTATGGGGAAAAAATAACATAGTATCATAAATAAATGTATCTAGTTATTAGTATAAGTTATATTTTTCCAATCCACACAATCACATATATACATATATATAAAACAAAATTTTTCCTTTTTCTATAGACTCAAGAATGTTTTCCACTGAAACCAAAATATTAATGCTGTTCATAAAACATAAAACAAAAATTAATGTAATTTTCATACGGAAAACAGCAGCAAAAAAAAAAAAAAAAAAAAAAAAAGGGTCTGGAACAGCAAATGTAAATGATGACAGGATTTCCATTTTTTAATATCTCTCATTGAAAGACTGCATACACATGGGCGTCAGGGTTTTGGACAGGTAATTATACAGTTGGAAATTGTTCCAGCTAACGAACGGTATTGAAACTCCCCCGACGCATCTACGCCAACTGCCGACAGCCTGTTCCCCAAAAGTGCAGCGTCATGTTCACTCACTGTCTGTTTGTTATTGGCTGTTCGAGTACATGAGAAGACACCAGACGTTCCTTTGCCCGTTTGTTATCACAACCTCCACGAAACAAATATCTCCCTGCGAGAGCTTCAGGAAGGTGTTGTGTAAATCACTCTTATTCTGAAGGATATTTTGGCAGGATCCAAAGCCTGGATGGAAATCAGTTGGAAACAGTCAGGAATTGTTTCTGTTGGCGTCTTTGCGTTAAAACTGTCATTCGCACCAGCTGGCAGACGGACCACCAACAGTAGGACTGAAGATCCCTTGGCTTTGAATGTGTGTTGAACGTGCGAAATCAATGGCCAACAGATGTACTGTCACTCAAATCCCCACTAGAACACCGTGACTCTGTCACAGTAACTCAAATAATCACATTCTGTTGGCTACGAAAGCAAAGACTTGTATAGATCACTGCGACTTGCACCATTAGTCTGCACATTAGGTACTGTACTTTCAAGAATGTGATTACTTTAATTTTTGAAGTTTTTACAGTAGTAAGTTCTTGTGTATTGTACTCCCTCACAGGCAGTGTTATTTTAGTATTATTTATATTTATTCTATTATTTTTAATATATTGTAATTTAATTTAAGTTGTAGTAAATGTGTTAAGAGGTTTTTATTTTTGTTGTTATTTTTATAAATGTTTCTGTTTGGCTTTATATATAAAATGTTCTGTTTTTGTTATTTTTTTTGTTGTTTTTTTTCTTTTAAAATAATTGTTACTGTAATACTGTTCATATACTTGTAATTTATTTTGAATTATTTATTTTAATATTTTCTTTTTTTCATTATTATATCTAGAAACATTGTTATTTTAATTTATATTTGAAAAAAAAAAACAGACATATATATAGAAATATCTAAGGAAAATCATTTTCATATGGAAGAGCAGAGCATGAACATGCAGCTAAATATTTCCTTTTGTCTTCCATGTAAAAAAAAAAAAAAAAAAAAAAAAAATGAAACAATTTATTATGAATAGTTTATTTTTATAGTTTCATTGTTATTTTATGCTTGTATGTCTGGAAACACTTAATTTAATTTATTCTAACAAAAAAAAAAAAAAGAAAAAGAAAAATATATACATATACAGAAATATATAAATACTAAATGGAAAAGAGCAGCGTGAACATGCAGCTAAATTTCTTCTTTAGTGTTCCAAATTTATTTTGAATAGTTTTATTTTTTATATTTTCAGTTTCATTTTCATTTTATATTAATATATCTAGAAACACTGTTATTTTAATTTATTCTAACGAAAAAAAGTGCAGCTAAACGTCTCCTTTTGTGCTCTACATAAAAAAAAAAAAAAAAAAAAAAAAAAAAAAAACTGAAACAGAATTTATTTTGAGTAGTTTATTTTTATATTTTCGTTTTCATTTTACATTAGTATATCCAAATACACTGTTATTTTATTCTATCAAAAAACAACAACAAAAACATTAATATATATAGAAATATAGAAATAAAAAAAAACTATAATTTTAATATAGAAAAGAGCAGCATAAAGATGCAGCTAAATATCTCCTATTGTGTTCCATGTAAAAAATAAATAATAATAATAATAATAGTAATAATAATAAATATTAGTATATTAGTATAATAATAATTAGTATATCCAGAAACAGTTATTTTATTTTATCAAAAAAAACAAACCTTAATATATATAGAAATATAGAAAAAAAAAATTTTCTATGAAAAATAAATAAATAAATAAATAAATAAATAAATAAATAAATAAATAAATAAATAAATAAATAAATAAATAAATAAATAAATAAATAAATAAATAAACAAACAAACAAACAAACAAATAGAAAAAAAAAAAACGTGCAGCTAAACGTCTCCTTTTGTGCTCCACATAAAAAAAAAAAAAAAAAACTGAAACAGCATTTATTTTGAGTAGTTTATTTTTATATTTTCATTTTTCATTTTACATTAGTATATCCAGAAACACTGTTATTATATTCTATCAAAAACAAAACAAAACAAAACAATAATATATATATATAGAAATACAGAAATTTAAAAAAAACTATAATTTTAATATGGAAAAGAGCAGCATAAAGATGCAGCTAAATATCTCCTATTGTGTACCATGTAAAAAAATTAAAATAAATAATAATAATAATAATAATAATAATAATAATAATAATAATAAACAAACAAACAAACAGAATTAATTTTTAATTGCTTATTTTTGTTTTAATTTTCATTTGATATTAGTATATTTAGAAACAGTTCTATTTTACTTTATTCTAAATAAACAAACAAACAGCAAAGTTTTTTTATGGAATGAAAATTCAGCAATACATATCCTTTTGTGTTCCGCATAAAAATAAATAAACAAATAAATAAATAAACTTGTAAACAAAATTTATTTAGAATATTTTTTAGTTTCAGTTTCAGTTTATATTAGTATATCTAGAAACACTGTTATATTACTTTATTCTGTATAAATAAATAAATGAAACACAATTTATTTTGAATTGTTTATTTTGTATATTTTCAGTTTCATTTTGATTTTACTTTAAGTTTGTCATTGTGTTTGTCATGTCCTTTAGTTGTTTTAGAACTTTTTCAATAGTTCTGTTAATTTTAATTTATGTTTTAGTAATTATTTTAGTTTAGTTTAGTTTAGTTTTTTTTTTTTGTAATGCACTTATTTTTATTACTTTTTATTTTATTTTTTAGTTGTAGTAATTTTAGTACTTTTTTTTTCAATTTTCAAGTTTTTTATTATAAGATTTTGAATTTTTCTATTTTCTTTCAGCTTTATTTTAATCAATTAAAATAATTTATGATCATTTCACTTTAACAACAGCTCACAACAGACTTTCAGTTTCATTTTAGTACTTAGTCAAATATATTCAGGTCAAAAAGAAAAACCTGCTTGTTTTTTTTCCTTACGGAGTTATGTAGTCGTGTATGGAGTTATGCAAATTATGCAAATCACGTAAAATACCAGACTTAAAGCCACTAAAATAATGTGTGTTTACTACAGGAAAGCCGACATGTCGCTGTGCTCTGGGTTTCACGGGTCCTCTGTGTGAGAAGCGTGTTTGTGACGGTTACTGTCTGAACGGAGGCACGTGTGACATGACCCTCGGGAACCAACCCGTGTGCCACTGTCTGGCAGAATACACTGGAGAACGCTGTCTACACCGTAAGTACACGATCAAACTTTTTTTGCATTCATTAGCTCAATCGAGTGCACTATTCAAGCAGCACTCCAGGCATCACAGACCTGCTCATTAGTCTGATTATGCAGAGATTCACACTGTTCTCATGTCAAACTTTGTGAGAAGCACTATTTTGATGCTTAAGCACTTGAAATGTGTCAAAACAGTTCAGTTGCTGTAAAGAAGAGGTATAATATGATGCGGTTAGCGTATATTGCTTTGGATTAGTTGTAATATTCATCTCTCTTTCTATGTGATGGCAGATATTTGTCACCATTATTGTGTGAACTCCAAAGGCTGCACACTGTCCGGCTCGGGACACGTGGAGTGTGTGTGTCCCACCCGCTACGAGGGGCCGAAATGTGAGACGGACCGATGTCTGCGCTGCCGAGGGGCCCCGTGCATCGTGGATGAAGAGACCGGAGACGTCGCCTGCAAGTGTGTATTTAGTAAAAGGACATGTTATACAAAATTATCTTAATGTAAATATAAAATAAGTGTAAAAATAAAATATAAAAGTTATATAATTATATAATATAATAGTACAATATCCTACACACACACACATGCATATATATATATATATATATATGTATATTATGTTTGTGTATCATTACATGATATTATAATTATACAATGTAATAATTTAATTTAATTATTTAATTTAATACTATACTATACTATATTGTTTAATCACACAATTTATTACTTTTAGTAATTTCTAATTACAAGTATAAATAATATTTTACAAATATTATAGAATTTTATGTATTGTAAAAGTGTATGTGTAAAAATTAAATATACAGTTGTTTATTATATAATATAATTTTATTTTTGCATTTTAGCTTAAGTCTTGTTGTTGTTTTGTAATGCACTTTTGTCATTACTTATTGTTTTATTTTTAGTTGTAGTAGTTTTAGTAGGCTATTTATTGAAAGTTTTTATAAGATTTTCAACTTATATTTAATCAATTTATATTGATTTCTTTCAGCTGTATTTTAATGAAAACTACTTATAATTATAATTATTATTAATTATTATTAATTTGGCTTGACATTAAATATTAATATATATTTTTTAATAAATTATATATATATATATATATATATAGTATTACAAATATTATTTATTGTAATTATTATATTACTTATTTAAACTAAATATTTGTGTGTACATATATCATATAATGATAAAATTATATTTATGTATCATTACATTATACTACAATTATGTATTTTAATATAATATCATATCATATCATTTAATCATACAATTTCATCATTGTAGTAATTACTAATTAATTTCAAAATCAATAATTTTATGTATTTAAACATAATGTTCTTTGTTTATTTATTTAAATAAAAATGTATTTATTTAGATTAAAATATTTTACTCTACAAAAATCATATATGTATTATTATATAATTATTTTTAGGTTTCATTGCATGTATTATAATTATATATTTTAATAATATAATATAATAATTTAGTTTAATATAATATTATTTAATAAATGATATAATTTAATAATTTGAATAATTACCAATTAATTTTTACAAAGCTAAATATTGTACAAATATTCTATAATTCTATATATCGTTAAAAGTCCAAATATAAAAAAAAATAATGTATAAATAATAGAACAGAATAGAATAAAACAGAATAGAATAGAATAGCAGTACAAATATCCTACACATTACACGAAAAACTAAATGCACTGTGTTAAATAAAACAAATTGTCTTAAAATATATTAATGATTTATTATTTACTTTGACATAAAATATTTTAGTGTATAAATATAATTTATGTATTACAATAACATTATATTCAGGTATCATTACAATCATTTTATAATAATGTTATATAATATCATTTAATTAAATTAATTTAATAAATTATATAATTTAATTGTTTCAATAAGTATCAGTTCATTTTTACAAATATAAATAATATTGTACAAATATTCTAAAATTTTATATAATGTGTTAAATGTGTAAATGTAAAAATAAAATGCAATGTTACACACACACACACATATATATATATACATATATATATATACACACACACAACTATCATCTTTCTATGTGTGCATGTGTGTTTAACAATATAATATATTTCACAGTACATTTAAGAATATTTTAAAATGTTTTTGGAGAGCATGTACAGTAGTCAACATTTGAAGTTGGTCAAAACCTTTCATCAAAGTTGTCCTAAAAGCAAAACAATACTCGTTCTTGTCTTAGGACAACTTTGATTAACTTTTTTCGATCCACTTAAAATGTTGACTACTATATACTCAAACACTTTTCTGAACAATTCATATTCTTTGATGATATAATGACTCAGTATTGAAATGAAACAACAAAATTTGTACTGAATTTAATCCGTGCTGTGGTTCCCGTGTGTTCGCAGCTGTACGAACGGCAGAATCGCAGCCAGCTGTCAGCTGTGTGACGGATACTGTTATAACGGCGGAACCTGCCACCTCGACTCTGAGACGGGCCTGCCGTTCTGTCAGTGAGTAATTTCTTAATAGCTTTCTACAGCAACAAATTGCCTGCCGTTATTTAGATTCATTCATTTTAAATTGCTCCCTCCGGCAAGCACTTTAATAGGATTTTTTTCTGCTCGTCTGACTTGGGAGGATGAATGTTTTGTAAAGGTGAACAGGAGAGCGGGAGTATTACAGCAGAAGAGTGAATTATCATAGCAGGGGTCCATAAGCTGCCACTTATATCGACCTCTATATTTGTATGTTAGAGAGAGGCAGAGAAACCAAGAGAGACGTCAGCAGATAGAAACGCAGATGAAAACTGAAGAAGAACAAGTGATTCTGCTTTCCAATTCATTCCTGCTATTAAAGAGACAGTTCTAGAGAGAAAAAGACTATAAAAGTGACGAAAAATAAAAAGGGATTCTATTTTCCAGTAGATCAATGCTTTAAAAGCCCTTAAAGCGACAGTACACTCAAAAATTAAAATATCGTTTCATCCCAGTTTCATTACATAACTTTCTTTCTTCTTCAGAACACACGAAAAAGAAATTCTTTAGAAGAACTCAAGTCATTATTTTCTGGGAAATTACAATAAACAGGAAGTGAAGCTTTAAAGCTTCAATAAAGGATGCAGATGCGCGATAAAAGCATATTAAAATGGTTCATAAAACCTATTCACTATATTCTAAGACGTCTAAAGCCATACAGTAGTTTTGTGTGAGACATTTAAGTCATTAAACGCTCTGTAAAGATCAGTGAGTCACTCAGATTTGTGAATGAATCATTCAGATGGGTTTGTGAACTGAATCAAGTGATTCATTGACTAAATCTGACTTTCTGATTGACAGAATCTAAAATAATGAATCATTCATGAATCAGATTTGCTACTTTTCTCACAAACACACCAAGACGAGCTCATAAACAGCTAGCCAATCATAACAGAGCTCATTTGCATATAATTTTAAAGATACAGTAGCAAAACAGTCTGTTTCATTTAAAAGCTTAGGGAAAGGTCGGAAAATGTTCACAAAGAACTAAACCATTGTAAGTGAAATGCAAAGTATGTTATTTCTTGTGTCACCAAATTTCTAGAGAGAAAAAGACTACAAAAGTCTATATAAAAAAATCCCTTAAAGGGACAGTACACCCAAAAACGTCTAGGTTACGTACGTAACCCTCGTTCCCTGAAGAAGGGAACGGAGACGTTACATATGGGAACTCGCTTGAGAGTCCAATCATCTCCAAGCCTTATTCAAAAGGCCAATGAACATTCATGAACATTGGCGAGTGGTATTTGCATGCCGAGCCACTCCCCCGTATACACGGGTATATAAGAAGGCGGCGTGCAACCACTCATTCAGGCTTTTGCTGAGGAGCCGAGCTGCAGCCCGGCGTCAGCGCGACGTCAGGTCGTGGCAGGGGATGTAACGTCTCCGTTCCCTCCTTCAGGGAACGAGGGTTACGTACGTAACCTAGACGTTCCCCTTCAGTCGTTTCACTACGACGTTACATATGGGAACAGACCCATGGAACAGGCCACGAACCAGACGTTGCGTTACGCAACACACCGCGTGCCGACAGGCGGACGTGTCAGCAGACGGATATGAGCGTAACCTTCCCAACGCCCTGGGGGCCAATAGGGGGCCCCACAGGGATGCCAGTTGTACTGAAGCAGGAGTTGGGGGGGCGGAGCACATGAAATCTCTACATGTGGAACACAAGAAATTCAATATATCCATAGATTTTAGGGATATATGAGGGAAACATCGGCCTTCTGGCTGACCGTGGAAAAATACTGAAACATGTTGCCACAACCTGCTGGGCGAAGGAGACCCAACCGGAGCACAGACAAGCACTACTCCGCACTAGGCCTGACTGCGGGGCATGGAGGACCCAGGTTCGCCGGAGGGAACAACTGAGGGAAATAGCGCACGGATCCATTAGGAATGGCGCAGCAAGCCGACACCAGCCGGACTCCCCGCTCGCCTGTGATGTCTATGTTAAGACACGGGAGGATACGGCCTCTACGCGAAGGTTGTAGAACCTGGCGAAGGTATTAGGTGTCGCCCAACCCGCAGCTCTACAGATATCTGCTAGAGAGGCGCCATGAGCCAACGCATAGGATGAGGCAACACTCCATGTGGAGTGGGCACGAAGACCTAAGGGGCATGGCTCTCCCTGGTTTTGGTACGACAGGGAGATGGCATCTACCACCCAATGGGCCAACCTCTGTTTGGAGACAGCATTCCCTTTCTGCTGACCTCCAAAGCAGACGAAGAGCTGCTCGGTGCGTCTGAAGTGCCGAGTACGGTCCACGTATATACGCAGAGCGCGAACTGGACACAGCATCGCAGAGGCTGGGTCTGCCTCCTCCAGGGGCAGAGCTTGCAGGTTCACCACCTGATCGCGGAAAGGCGTGGTGGGAACCTTGGGCACATAACCAGGCCGGGGTCTCAGGATGACGTGAGAATCGCCGGGCCCGAATTCTAGGCACGCTTCGTCGACAGAGAAAGCTTGTAGGTCCCCTACCCTCTTGATGGAGGCCAGTGCGGTCAGGAGCGCTGTCTTAAGCGACAGATATTTTAGCTCAACTGACGCAAGTGGCTCAAATGGGGCCTCCCGCAGGCCCTGGAGGGCGACGGAGAGGTCCCAAGAGGGTATGGGGTGCGGCCTGGGGGGGATTAACCCTTCTTGCACCCCTCAGGAACCTCACGATGAGTTGGTGCTTACCTAGGGATGTTCCATCCACTGCATCGTGGTACGCTGCAATGGCAGCAACGTACACTTTGAGAGTTGAAGGGGACAGCCTGCGCTCCAAGGCTGTTGGGAGCCTCGTTGAGGGAGTAGAACCGCTGGCAGTGGGAGGATTCGGGGGAAGCAAACAGATCTATCTGGGCCTCCCCCGAAATGGCTCCAAATTAGTTGGACTGTCTCGGGGTGGAGTCGCCATTCTCCAGGATGGGTGGACTGCCGTGAGAGCTGGTCGGCTGCACGGTTGAGTTCTCCTGGAATGTGAACGGCGCGTGGCGATTTCAGCCACGTTTGACTCCATAGGAGCAGATGGCGGGCGAGTTGTGACATGCGACGGGAGCGTAGACCACCCTGACGGTTGATGTAGGCTACAGTCGCTGTGCTGTCGGTACGAACAAGCACGTGCTTGTGACGCAACGTCGGTCGGAAGCGACGAAGGGCCAGAAGCACAGCCAACACCTCTAGGCAATTGATATGCCATTGCAGTCGAGGTCCTGTCCAGGAGCCCAATGCTGCTTGCCCGTTGCATACAGCACCCCAACCCGTGGAAGAGGCATCCATGTATACCACAAGATGCCTGGAGACTTGTCCCAGGGGGACTCCGGCCTGAAGGAAGGCCGGGTCTGACCACGGGCTGAACAGGCGGCGACACTGCGGGGAAACGCCAATCCGGAGTGTGCCACGGTGCCATGCCCATCTCGGGACTCGATCGTGTAACCAGCGCTGAAGCGGTCTCATATGAAGCAGGCCGAGCGGAGTCACTGCGGCTGCGGCTGCCATATGCCCCAGGAGCCTCTGAAATGTTTTGAGAGGGACCGCTGTTTTGTGTCTGAATGACTCCAGACACTTCAGCACTGACTGCGCGCGCTCGTTGGTGAGGCGGGCTGTCATACTGACCGAGTCCAGCTCCACACCGAGAAAAGAGATCCTCTGCACTGGGGAGAGTTTGCTCTTCTCTCGGTTGACCTGAAGGCCCAGATGGCTGAGGTGCCGGAGCACCAAGTCCCTCTGTTCGCACAACAGATCTCGCGAGTGAGCTATGAGAAGCCAGTCGTCGAGATAGTTGAGGATGCGAATGCCCGTCTGCCAAGGAGGGGACAGGGCAGCCTCCGCGACTTTCGTAAAGACGCGGGGAGAGAGGGAGAGGCCAAATGGAAGCACTTTGTACTGATACGCTCGACCCTCGAAAGCAAACCGTAGGAAGGGTCTGTGTCGAGGCAGGATCGAGACGTGAAAGTACGCGTCCTTCAGGTCGATGGCTGCGAACCAATCCTGGGGACGAATGCATGTTAGCATGCGCTTCGTCGTGAGCATCTTGAACGGCAGCCTGAGAAGGGACCGATTCAGGGCTCGAAGATCCAGGATGGGTCTTAACCCACCGCTCTTTTTGGGCACGATGAAGTAAGGACTGTAAAACCCTGACTTCATCTCGGCTGGAGGGACAGGCTCGATTGCGTCCTTCAAGGGAACGCGCCGTCACCTTCGTAGCCCAGAGGGCAAAGTCGGTGGCGGCGCGGAGCTCCTCCATTGCACCCTGGTCAGAACCCCTCTTGTGCAGGTGTTTCAACACCTTGGCCTGGTACACCTGTAAGGTGGCCATAGCGTGCAAGGCGGTGGCAGCCTGTCCAGCGGCGTGGTAAGTCCGGCCCGCGAGAGCGGACGAGAACTCACACGCCCTGGAGGGGAGATGGGGCCGATCCCGCCAGGTGGCAACGCCAGGCGGGCATAGATGCACCGCGACAGCGCGCTCGACCTGAGGGACCGCCCCATAACCCCGGGCTGCACCGCCGTCGAGAGAGGCGAGGGGAGAGGAGCTGGGACGTGGACGAGAAGAGTGCGGGGCTCGCCAAGTCCTCACCAGCTCCTCATGCACCTCCGGGAAGAAAGGCACTGGGGGGAGAGCGCGGCGGTCCCAGAAACCAATCATCCAGCCTAGAGGGATCGGCCGGAGGTGTTTTGGGCACGTCCAGACCGATCTCCTTGGCGGCTCGGAGGAGCATAGCCGACAGTTCAGCATCTGTCTCAGACGGGGCGGCAACCGCAGAGGGGTACCGACCCGCTGAGTCGTCAGCCTCATCGTCAGACTCTCCCTCTGATGCTGCAGCAGACATCTCGACCTCCTGGGGAGCGCAGCAAAAGGAGATACCCAGCCCGCTGTACGGGGAGGTATACTGCTCTGGCAGCTCAACGGGACTGCGCGGTGACGCAGAAGTCCGCAGGGCTTTGGGGCCGACGGAACATTCTGCACAGTCACCTGAATGTCCCCCAAGTGCCTCACCGCGGCAGCCGAAAAACCTTGACGGCTCAACGACTTACCGCGGGAAGACAACAAGGGGTGCCTACTCATGAATGAGCGGCAGGACTTTAACGCAGCCATGGACATACGTTCGCAATGAACGCACGTACCATCCGTGAACGCTGCCTCAGCGTGCTCTCGGCCCAGGCACGTGAGACAGCGATCATGTCCGTCCAAAGAGGCGAGGAAACTACCGCACCCGGAAGCGCACGGCCGGAGAGACATACGGGGAAGATGTCCTCGACAGCCGCGAGAAATTCACTCTTTTGAAATCCCGGTCCGCCCAGGGAGAAACCGCGGGGTCAGACGGGGCGCTCGCTGGAGTGCGGGAGGCGTTAATGCCGTGAAAACGGCAGCCCGCAGGATTAGGCTGGCGGCTGCCGAACGCTCTTTTAGATGAAGCTCTTTTAGTAGCTCGGCAGCATGCCAGCAGAGAGAGTGTGAACTCAGAAACTCTTTTTTTTTTTTTTTTTTTTTTTTAAATGGCTCAGAAGACGAGGCTCCAAAAGCAAAAGTCTGAATGAGTGGTTGCACGCCGCCTTCTTATATACCCGTGTATACGGGGGAGTGGCTCGGCATGCAAATACCACTCGCCAATGTTCATGAATGTTCATTGGCCTTTTGAATAAGGCTTGGAGATGATTGGACTCTCAAGCGAGTTCCCATATGTAACGTTGTAGTGAAACGACTGAAGGGGAACTAAAATATCATTTCATCCCATTCTCATTCCAAACCTGTATAACTTACGTTCTTCTTCAGAATACACGAAAAAAGAAATCCTTTAGAAAAAAATCAACTCACTGTTTTTTGGGAAATTACATTGAACAGGAAATGAAGCTTTGAAGCTTCAATAAAGGATTCAGATGTGCAATAAAAGCATGTATAAAATGGTTCATAAATCCTGTTCACTATATTCTAAGATGTCTAAAGCCATACAGTAGTTTTGTGTGAGAAATTTAAGTCTGTAAAGATTTGTAAATATCAGTGAATCACCTGGATTTGTGAATGAATCATTCAGATGGGTTTGTGAACTGAATCAAGTGATTCATTGATTAAATCTGACTTTCTGATTGACAGAATCTAAAAGAACGATTTATTCATGAATCAGATTTGCTACTTTTCTCACAAATACACCAAGACGAGCCCATAAACAGCTAGCCAATCATAACAGAGCTCATTTACATATAATTTTAAAGATACAGTAGCAAAACAGTGTTTTATTTAAAAGCTTAGAGAAAGGTTGGAAAACATTCACAAAGAACTAAACCATTGTAAGTGAAATGCAAAGTATGTTATTTCTTGTGTCACCAAATTTCTAGAGAGAAAAAGACTACAAAAGTATATTAATAAAAAAAAAAAAAATCCCTTAAAGGGACAGTACACTCAAAAATTAAAATATCATTTCATCTCAATTTCATTCCACCTTGTATAACTTATTTTCTTCTTCAGAATACACGAAAAAAGAAATCCTTTAGAAGAAATTTTGTCACTGTTTTCTGGGAAATTACAATGAACAGGAAGGTGAAGCATTGAAGCTTCAATAAAGGATGTAGATGGGCAATAAAAGTATATAAAAATCATTCATAAAACCTATTCACTATATTCTAAGACGTCTAAAGCCATACAGTAGTTTTGTGTGAGAAATTGAAGTCATTAAACGCTCTGTAAAGATCAGTGAGTCACCCAGATTTGTGAACGAATCATTCTGATGGATTTGCAAACTGAATCAGGTGATTCATTGATTACACCTGACTTTCTGATTGACAGAATCTAAAAGAATGATTCATTCATGAATCAGATTTGCTACTTTTCTTACAAACACACCAAGAGGAGCTCATAAACAGTTATCCAATCAGAGCAGAGCTCATTTTCATTAAATTTTAAAGATACAGTAGCAAAGCAGTCTGTTTCATTTAAAAGCTCAGAGAAAAGTTGGAAAATGATCACAAAGAGCTAAACCATTGTAAATGGAATGCTAAGTATTTCTTTTGTCACCAAATTTCTAGAGAGAAAAGACTGTAAAGTATATCTAAATCTCATTGCAAACTTGCATGACTTCCTTTCTTCTGCAGAACACACACACACACACACAAAAACTTAATGAGAAATTTAATTATTTTACAGAAAATTACAATGAACAAGAAGTGAAGCTTTCTAATTTAAATTAAGGATGCAGACGTGCCGTTAAACTGTCATAAAAATGGTTCTTAAAACGTATTTGCTATATTTTAAATGTCTAAATAGAGAAGAAAAAAAAAACTATAAAAATGAAAAAGAAAAAATCCCTTAAAGGGACGGTACACCCCAAAAATGTAATTCTCATTTAATCTGAATCTAATTGTTCATCTTTTTGACTTCTGTTCTTCTGCAGAATGCTTGGGAAAAAAAAGTCTTAAGGACAAATTAAATGACTATTTTTCAGGAAATTACAATGAACAAGAAGTGAAGATTTGAAGCTTCATTAAAGGATGCATACACGCAATAAAAGTATTGTAAAAATGGTTCATGAAACGTGTTCACTATATTAAGACGTTCAAAGTTGTACAATAGTTTTGAGTGAGAAATTTAAGTCATTAACTGTTCTGTAAAGATCAGTGAGTCACTCCGACCTGAATGAATTTTAAAGACACAAAGTTTCATTTAAATTCAGAGAAAGTTTGGAAAATGGTCATAAAGAGCTAAATTACAACATTTTTGGTGCAAGAAACATTGACATTATAAATGCAATGCTAAGCATGTTCTAGTGCCACCAAATTTCTAGAGAAAAGAATTACAAAAGTGAAGAAAATAAAAATGGTTAACTTTCCAGTTCATTCATATATATATATATATATATATATATATATATATACATGTGTATATATATACATGTGTATATATATATATATGTATATATATATATATATATATATATATATATATATATATATATATATACATATATATATATATATATATATATATATGTATATATATATATATATATATATATATATACATATATGTATATATACATATATATATATATATATATATATATATATATATATATATATATATATATATATATATATGTATATATACATATATATATGTATATATACATATATATATGTATATATACATATATATATATATATACACATGTATATATATATATATATATATATATATATATACACACATATATATATATATATATATATATGTATATATACATATATATATATATATATATATATATATATATATATATATATATGTATATATATATATATATATATATATATATATATATATATATATATATATATATATATATGTATATATATATATATATATATATATATATAATCCCTTAAAGGGACAGTACACAAAAAAAAAATGAAATCTCATTTTATCCAAATCTCATTACAAGCATATATGACTTTCTTTCTTCTGCAGAACACGTGGGAAATAAAAAATAAAAAATTCTTACAGAGAAATTAAGTTATTATTTTTCAGGAAAATACAATGAACAGGAAGTGAAGCTTTGTAATGAATTATAAGCTTTAAGAATTATAAGCTTTTAAGAATGCAAATGTGCCATACAACTATCGTAAAAATGATTCACACAACTTATTTGGAATATTCAAAGATGTTTGAAGTCATACAATAGTTTTGTGTGAGTAAATTAAGCCATTAATCACTATGAGTCATTCAGATTTGTGAATGAATCATTCAGATGATTCAGTTTGTGAACTAAATCAACTGATTCATTGACTAAGTCTGACTCTCTGATTGACAAGGTCTTAAAGAATGATGTATTCATGAATCAGACTTAGGTACTTTTCTCAAGAACACACCAGGGCAAACTCATAAATGGCTAGCCAATCACAACAGAGCTCATTTAAATATTATTTTAAAGACACAGTAGCAAAACAGTCTGTTTCATTAGAAAACTGAGAGAAAATTGGAAAATAGTCATAAAGAATTAAATTACAACATTTTTGGTGCAAGAAACCTTGACATTATAAATGATATGCAAAGTTTATTTAAGTAAAAAAAAAAAAAAAAAAAAAAAAAAAAAAATATATATATATATATATATATATATATATATATATCTTAAAGGGACAGTACACTCAAAAAAATTAAATCTCATTTCATCCAAATCTCATTGCAAGTCTTTATGACTTCCTTTCTTCTGGAGACACAGGAAATGCCATACAAAAGTCATAAAAACACTACTTATTTGCAATATTATAAGATGTCTGAAGCCATACAATAGTTTTGTGTGAGTAAATTAAGCCATTAAGCACTCTGAGTCATTCAGATTTGTGAATGAATCATTCAGATTGGTTTGCGAACTGAATCAAGTGATTCACTGACTAAATCTGACTTTCTGATTGACAAGATCTAAAAAAAAAAAAATGAATCATGAATAAGACTTTACTACTTTTCTCACAAACACACCTAGACGAGCTCATAAACAGTTAGCCAATCATAACAGAGCTCATTAACATATAATTTTAAAGATACAGTAGCAAAACAATCTGTTTCATTAAAAAACTTTATTGACTGAATCTGACTCTCTAAACAAATGCTTCATTAATGAATCAGACGTTGCTACTTTTCTCAAGAACACACCAGGGCGAGCTCATGAAATCTTAAAGGTACAGTAGCAAAACACCCTGTCCATTTAAATACTCAGAGAAAGGTTGGAAAATAGTCACAAAGAACTAAATTACAACATTTCTGGTGCCAGAAACCTTGACATTATAAGTTGAATGCTAAGTATATAGTCTCCAGTGTCACCAAATGGAATTGCGAATATAATAAATGCTTTTAAGCAAGTGAGAGAAACCGGCGGAGAGCGAAACCATTTTTCCGCTAATAGCAGAACACTCATTTCAATCCTTTTTGCATGAAATAATAGAGTTTTTTCTCCTCTGAAAGTAAAAAAAAGATATCCGTAAGTGAAGAAAGAAATTGATAGATGGACGGGGTAAGAAAGCGGCAAAGCTGTTGAGCCATTGTACGGCTGCTGAATGCGCCAGTGGATGTACTCCATCTTTCAGCTGAAATGATTTGAGTTTTGTCTGGCTGCCGTGAATCCCTCAGCGATGGAGCTTTTACTTCCCTCTTCAACACACAATAAACCCTACCACACTAATGTATTTTTTTTTTTTTTTTTTTTTACCTGTCTCCATTTTTCTTGTTTGCCAAAGGCGTTTTATCTGGAGGGACAGGAGATGGTGCTCCCTCAAAAACATTTGGAGGAAAAAATAAGATTGTAAATCATTACTTTTTCCTGAAGCAGATCAGCCTGAATGGATCAAACTAGTGAAAATGAATGGAATGGCAAACATCAGCCCTTCCAGGAAGAATAAGTATTCATAAAAGTATGAATCACCCTCTTAATGTCAGACCAAGCGAAGTCAGAAGTCTCTCAAAGTCTCTTCCTTTGCGTGTTCTGGAAGAAAATCTCTCTGAAGATGAAAACAAATCCTTTGTTGGCTTTAACCATGACACCTGGTCTTCGTTTCCACTTCTTTTTCCCATTTCTCGTTGTCATTGATGCTCTGATAAAGCTATTGTGCCCTTCAGGGCTGAATCAATTTGCATTCAGATGATTCAATCTTGTGTTTTTCTTTGGTCACTGAAGGTGAAGGGTTGGTAATGGCCAGACGTTCAGAGATTACCTGGAAAAATGAGTGTGTCCTGCTTATATAGACCTGCTTGATTTCAAATCACCTCATCAAAGATTTTTTTTTTTTTTTGGGTCTTTTGTTTGTCTGTCCTCTATTTCATTATCTTTGTCGAGCACTGTTCCATTAGAGTTTGCTTTAGTGGGTTTTAGTAGATGAAGGCGGCTTTAAGTCTCTGGAGATATTCAGTGAATAAAGTGTCGAGCAAGTTTGTGGTTTACATGGCTCGAGAAGTATTCTTTCATTTTAGTCACATCATTTGTAGATGACATGCTTTAAACCAGCAGATTTGCTTTGTGTTGTGTGCAAATCTATCTATCTATCTATCTATCTATCTATCTATCTATCTATCTATCTATCCATCTATCTATCTATCTATCCTGTTATTATAAATTTTATTCACTACAGTTATTCATTTATTTTATTATGATGTATTATATATTATATAAATAATATATTATATATTTGTGATATATTAATGAACATTTATTTTGGAATGTATTGCAAATTATTATTATTATTAGTATTAGTAGTAGTATTGTACGAAGTACTTGGATTTTTTATTTTTCATTGTTGATATTTATTTATTTATTTGAGAAATTATTTTGTTAAATGCTAATAATAATAATAATAATAATAACACTAACAACAATACTACTACTACTGATAATAATAATAATCATTTAATACTATTATTTTTAATAATATAAATACATTTAATAATTATATTTAATAATAACAATAATAATAATAATTTTATAAAATTATTTTTAATAATATAAATGATTTGTAATAATATATAATAATAACAATATTATTATTATTATTATTATGTACCAACTACTAAAAATGAATTATTTTAAGCCAAATATTGAGATTATTTATTTATATATTTATTTATGCATTTCCTATGTATTACGAAAATAAGAATGAGATTTTTTGGCATTAATATAATGAAAGAGATTATTTTATTTTGCTTTATACTATACTTTATTATTAAAAATGAATGTGTTTTTGTGTTAATGTAAGAAGAATATTTGTATTTAATATTTCTTTTTTATTACATTTTTGCATTAATGAGATTTTTTTGTAATGTAGTTCAAGTAATAATAATAATAATAATAATAATAATTATTATTATTATTATTATTATTATTATTTTGTACCAAGTACCGAGAATTAAATCATTTTTCCCCATTGGGTTTATTTATTTATTTATTGTGCATTATGACAATAAGAATGACATTTGTTGTATTAATATAATGAAAAAAGATCGTTTTATTTTGTATTACACTTATGAAAATTTAATTATTCTATGTTAATGTAAGAAGAATATATATTTTTTTAATCATTTATATATTTAACTTTATAGTTCTGAGAATGAGTTTTTTGTATTATTATTATTATTTTATTTAATTACTGAGATTAGTTTTTTATTGTGACATTTATTTATTTAAAATTTAGTTTTATGGTAATTAAAATGAAAGTATTTTTGTAGTAGTATAATTACAATTTATGTATTTTTTATTTATTTTGCATTATGGCCATGAAAAGTATTTTCTATAATAGTATTTTTTTATATAATAGTGTGAAATAGATTTATTTATTTATTGTTTGTTTGTTTGTACGTACAAAGAATGTGATTTGTTTATTTATTTTGCATTATGGTCATGACAATGAGATGATTATACTTTTTGCATTATGATAATGAGAATAAGATTTATTTTGCATTATGTTAATAAGAGTGAGTTTGTTTTTATTTATTTAACATTTTTGTATTGCAGTTATTGTCATGAAAATAATGTCACAAAACAAAATACCGAGATATTTTTGCTTTACGCAGAATTCATATATATGAATTATTACACAATGTTCTTGACCAGTTAATGAAATTCACCCTAATGTTTGTGAAAAGGCTGAACAGTATAATTTTAACATTCACTTCACCCAGTCTTATAGAGAAGTGTATGATAGCCTACAGGTGTTTGAGTGTGAGTGTGTGTATTTCAGACCTTTTTTTCTGTTGTGTTGTCCTCACGTCTCTCCTCTGGTCTCGTTGCGTTCTCCTCAGTTGCCCGTCTGAGTTTAAAAGCCCGAGGTGTGACGAGAGAGCTAACCCGTGCGATCACTACTGTCAGAACCAGGGCGTTTGTTCCCTCACCGCCTATAACAAACCTCGCTGCAAGTAGGTCTTCCTGGTTCATTCAGTTTCCAAAACATTCCAGAACATTCCCACAATCCCATCCGCCACGGTCAGCATGCGTCTGGCCTGTTCGTGGAATGAACACGCACAAACATCGCAAAACCAACTCGCACAGCTTCCAAGAGCACGTTTCACATTTCGCATTGCACTCCGCTTTTCTCCGCACCATGCTGTAGGTGTGCGTGAGTGTTTGTTTCATTTGTGTGTTTGCCATAACTGGGATTTTTGAATATGTATTAGTGGTTATAGTTCTGCAAATGCTGAGGACAAAGTGTATTTGACTGCTGTTCTATTATCCATTATTTATTTATGATGTTCTTTTGTTGCAATATTCGTAATGAAGTATTTAGCTTTATCTAGCTGTATTTTAACAAATGATATGTTCTCACCACGGTGTGTTTCTTCTGGATGTTCTTGTAAAGTTCTTCAGACAGCAGTGCATCCATAGACATCCTCCTGCAGGAAACAGAATCCCTGTCCACAGGAAGTTTGATTTAAACGTTGTTTTTGACTAGTTTCATTCACGCCACCATCTCTCATAAGCGCATAATCTCTCACATCCGTGGATTTCTACTGTGGGCGCAGGAAGTCCCTTGTCACACACAAACACACACTTTGCATGTGTCTCAAGTAAGAATAATGCATCCCTTGGGCTGGATTTTACACCTCCTCCTGTGATTGATACTGCGTTTATCATTAAAATTTCTTGTCATGCTTGTCAAAAGCAAACTCAATATAACAAATGTTACCATAATAATGAATAAAGGAAACACAGAGTGAAAAACCTAACTGAACTGATAGCACGCATACGTCTGTTAAAGATCACTTGATCTGGAAAACATCTGCTGTGGACAAACATCTGACAGACATCTGTAAGATGTCAGTTTTACATACATTCTAAATCATCTAACAGACGTCTGTTTGACATCTGATAGGAAACGTCCTATAGACGTATTGCACATTAGCATACTCTCTAAAAAAAAAAAATACATCTTCCAGATGTAAATGCAGACATCAAAAAGAAATCTCTGTGTTGTATGTGTGCTATCAGGGTGTTGATGTAAATATGGTAAATTAAAACTGTTATTTTTTATTAATCTAATCCCTAATAGCACACACACATTTGGGATTTACAACTAGAAAACATTTTTTTAAGAAGTTTGCTCATCTGCAATACGTCTATAGGATGTTTCCTATCAGATGTCAAATAGACGCCTGTTAGATGTCTTTAAGATGTTTATGATTTAGAATGTATGTCAAACTGACATCCCTGATAACACATGTCCCAGATAACACATGTACGTCTGCAAGATGTCTGTTAAAAATCGTTTGATCTGGAAAGCATCTGCGGTGTACAAACATCTGACAGACATCTGTAAGATGTCAGTTTTACATTAATTCTAAATCACAAACATCTTAAAGACATCTAATAGACGTCTATTTGACATCTGATAGGAAACATCCTATAGATGTACTGCAGATCAGCAAATACTCTTTAAAAAAAAATGTCTTCCAGATGTAAATGCAGACGTCAAATAGACGTCTCCCAGATGTGTTTTTGCTATCAGGGGTACATCTCAGAGATGTGTATTTGTTGTCTGCATTTACATTTGCAAGACGTATTTTTTAGATTGTTTGCTCATCTGCAATACGTCTATAGGACGTCAAATAGACGTCTATTAGATGTCTTTAAGATGTTTATGGTTTAGAATGCATGTAAAACTGACATCTTACAGACATCTGTCAGATGTTTGTACACAGAAGATGCTTTCCAGATCAAGTGATCTTTAACAGACATCTTGTAGACGTACGTGTGCTATCTTGGATCTTACAGATGTCTGTCAGATGTTTGTACACAGCAGATGCTTTCCAGATCAAGTGATCTTTAACAGACATCTTGTAGACGTACGTGTGCTATCTTGGATCTTACAGATGTCTGTCAGATGTTTGTACACAGCATATGCTTTCCAGATCAAGTGATCTTTAACAGATATCTTGTAGACGTACGTGTGCTATCTGGGATCATGTGATGATTTGAAGTCAATGCATTGTAAATTTCATCATCTGTGATGTTTGTTATTTCTTCTCTGTTAATAGATGCTCTGCAAACTGGTCAGGAACACAGTGCGAAAGACCTGCAGCGAAGACCAACCGGTCAGAAAACGTCAGTGGGAGTGAGTATCTCATTCACAGTTGATTCCAGTGGAGTTTTGTGCTAGCACATGTTGCTAAGCTAACAGCACAAAAGTACAAAAAAAACACACAAAAAAAATGGATGTAATGCACATAAATATTGGGTGAAATGTTTTGTTTTTGATTAGATCGTTTTCAACATTTAAGTATTTTATAGTCAAAACTTCCCTATACACCATAAAAAAAATAAAATAAAAAATAAATAAAAATAAATAAATAAATTGTTGTCAACTTAAAATAATTTGTTACCCTGCTGCCTTAAAATTTGATCTTCAGTCAACTCAAATAAGTTTAGTCAACCTGAAATGTTAAGTTGCACTAAGTGAAAAATAGATATCTGAGTTGACTAAACCAAAAATTTTGTTTGTTAAACTGGGCTTGTTACCCAGCTGCCTTAAATGTTTAAGTTAAATGAACTTAAATATCAAAGTTGTCACTTAGTACTTTTCAACTTTTCAAGTTGACTAAACTTAAAATTTTAAGGCAGCCAGGTAAATTATTTTAAGTTGATTTAACAAATTGTTTTTACAGTGTAGTCCACCATTTTGTTTGATCATTGCATTCTGGGATTGCCTTATTTAAGCAAATCAGAATTTGGCCAAAACAAGGTATCTTGAAAGTCATGTAATTCTGTAATTTGACATTAGTCGTTTAGAGGAGAAAACGCAACTACTATTCGCTTTTGTCCGAGTTTGTAGTAATGAGGTTTTTTTTCCTAAACGTCATTCAAGCAATTCCAGACAGTCCTTTTTGCAGTCAAGAGTTAACATTTTAGCCATGTTGACTAAGAGAGGTTAGCAGTTAGCGTCAGGGGTATGAAAAATTCTGGAATTCTGGAAAATTCTGGAAAATCGTAAATTGCATTTATTTTGTCTTCTGGGAACATGTATCTCCTGTAGCTTCTGAAGGGCAGTACTAAATTTAAAAATGTACACACTTTCATTTGGAGCAAACGTTTTCATCCCCCTTTGTATCGCAGCAATGTATACAAAGTATGTGCATTTCTACTCATATTTCTCTCCTTTTATGTAAATACAGTGTAATTTAAACACTGTAAAGTACATGTAATTTATTTGTTTTTTTCTTCATTATTTTTTTTTTCAGGAAGTATTGCCATAATAGTGCCTCTAGTTCTTCTTGTATGCATCATCACCGCTGTTGCAGTGGGACTCCTTATTTGCAAAAGGTGTCGAAGGTAAGTATATAAACAAATATGTAATTAGCTATATTAGATGTCTTATCAGAACATTACACATTTGATTTATTGATTTTGCTGTGGAAAATCTCAGCTGTGCTTCATGCTAAATGTTCCTGTGAAATCTACAAAGATAATACATGTTTATGCCTTCACAGAGGTAAGCAGGTTCAGCGGCAGCCCATGGCCAATGGTGGCTTGAACGTGGAGATCGGGAATCCGTCTTATAACATGTACGAAGTTGACCACGACAATCACGTAGATGTAGGAAGCTTTCTTCACCCCAGCTTCACCCTTGACCCTCATAAGGTACTAAACGAGTAGGAATTGTAAGTTCTTGGCATCATTTTTTGGATTTCACGTACTACAAGTGATGTAAATTACATAATTTGATTCTGCATTTCTGTATTTTATAGGATTTTTTTTTTTTTAACCAATCTAATTGTGAATGACCGTGTGTAAAAATCTGCAAAAGTACAGTGTTTTCTCATGAACGCTGGAATAAATTATATTTAAAACAATTCCTATATTAATTTGTGTTAAGTTCAAAATGGCGATTTTAAAAAAGAATAGTTAAAGCTATTTTTCATAAATTCGTTCTGCTGGTGTTTCAAGAATGAGGTTTATTAAAAACAAAAGACCTGCTGACAACAGAAATGTAGTGGGGAACTTGCTAAAACAAAGGTTTTCCTGTCACTGATACACTACTATAGTTTTGTTAAAATTTTAACTTCATCTCATGATGAAAACGTACCTGTGGGAACTTTTTAGCAAGGCGCGAAATATGTACCGCCATGTTTGTTTTGTGACACATTCAATGTAAAATGGCGCTAATGTGTTTTTTTTTTTCTTTTTTTCTCGGAACAAATGAACATATAGATGGTGAGTTTAATGTGATGTTTGTTTTGTACGCATCACCACAGTTCTGACTTGAAATGTCCGATGAGTGGTACTGTAACTCTAATGATCCGTGATTGTGCGTGATGATCCTAGTCTGTGTGGTACATCGGGCAGGACATCCAAACGCTCACCTATCATTCATCGACCTCAAATATGGCTTTTCATCTGAAAGATATATGTAGTAGTAACTTTACATGGCAGTTTAATCTAATGTTAACCTAGAAATATGTGCTCTACTCAAGTGCCTGTGCGGATTGTGGAAGCTGAACAATAGCGCGCTGGCTGCATGACAGACGGAGGCGCTGGTGCGGTCACTTGCTCTTAAAATACTCCATCATTTTTGGTCATACAGATTAATACATCTTTCAAATCTGTAAAAAACACTGTGTTTATTTGTGTGCACTCACAATAACAACAAAACGTGGCGCTTTTGTAAAATAAAGCAAAATGGATGTTATCTCGGTCTATGTGAACTTTAGCGCGAAACTTCAAAACTCTCTGTTTACTTGCTTTGCAGACGTGAAAAATATATCTATAGAAAGTGAAAGGTCTACTTTTAAGTGAATCTATTAAAATAGATAACATATATTCTCAGATTATGTAATCCATATGAAACAGGCATGCGCAGGCGCATGCAGTACTGCAGAGATGACGAGTCAGTGTTGCCGACTTCATCTTTTAGGCTGAAAACAAAGCGCGCGCTAGTTTATCAATAAACCATTAAAATGGTAATGCAGAAGATTTTGTTTTTCCCTGACACATTGACAGTGCACTGTGGCAGGCATTTTTGCATCCGCTTCAGTGCTTATTAGGCTATGATTTATATGGTTTATTAATAAACATGCAACTAACAGTTGACTAATGCTTAAAATGATTTACTACTAGTCAACCAGAAAAATCTGTAGTTAAGGCTAGCCATAGTACTTATTGGTACGTATTTCACGTCTTGCAAAAAAGTTCCCACAGATACTTTTTTTTTTGTCTTGCGATCAGGTAGGATACACTGTTACAATGTTGTTACCGTTTTAAATTTAAGATTGTATTTTTAAATTGTCAGCTTTCATTTTAACTTTAGGTAAAGTTTTAGTAAAAATTTAGTGTTTTTTTTTTTTTTCCCTGACATTTTTATTAGTTTTTGTTATAATGTTTTTCTTTTTAGTTATTTTAGTACTTCAGCTTAAACAAAAATATAAAATGTTGCCTTACACTAGATGGAATTAAATGAGTTTACTTATGTTTTATTTTCAGGTAATAGATAAGTAAGTTTTATTTATTTATTTATTTTCAATAAAAAACAGATTAGTTTTAGTATACGATCATAGCCCTGAGTTTCCCACATTCAAACAATTAAAAATAACAAATTTAGCGTAACAATAAATTAGATACTTCAATCTCGACTAATTCGTGAATATTTTATGCTATGCTTAATCCGTACGATTTTGTACAATTTGTGTGAGGTTAGGTTTAGAGGCGGCATTTAAAAAGAAAATCGCACAAATTTGTACGAGTTTGGTCGTACAGATTTCTACGAATTAGCCAAAAAAATGTCCTGAAATGTATCATCTGTTGTGACGAGGTTTCTGTGTGTCTAAATTCTAAACTGGTTTGTTTTGCTTGGTTTAATAAAACATATTTTATGTGTTCCCTTTTTTTAGCCCACATCCCACAAGGACATTTAATCTTATGGGACCAATTGCTTAGCCTTTAATCAATTCAGTTCGTAAAAAGAAAAGTATTCCAAACGGAACAGCAATTTTGGTTTTAAACTCTTGCTTTACATGTAATTTGGGTTCCAAAATTCCCTAAATTATTTAGTCTAATTTATTATTTTAATCCGTTTTTTATAAATACAATGTTTGGACGGTTTTGTTGAATTCCAGTTAAATCCCTGTTGTTTTTCAGGGCTGGTGTGTGAAGTCAAGCGACCCGCGCAATTTGCCCCCCGCGCGCCCAATGAGCGCACACACCTTACCCATCCAGAACGTTCCAAAGGAGCTCATTCCAGGACAGGTGGATTCCAGAACTCATTAATATGATGCGTTTTACGTTTATTAGGAAAATATAAACCAAACTAAAACATCGTTGTTTGTTTCCAGGCCATGAACTATTCAAACCCCATCTATTCAAAGATGACGTACCATGACGGACAGCACTGTCGAAAACCAGTCATCAACCTCGACATGAGACGCGATTTACTCCCAAAGAGACTGGAAACGACGATTCGAGAAACGGCGGCGTAACCTAGCTTTTCCACAACCTGCTTTGCTTTTGTTTTTTGTTTTTTTATAAAGATCTGTATAAAATGTATAAAAAAAATAAACTTTTTATGTCCAGTCAGGTTAAACCATCTCACTTTGCGTCCCACATATGTGCCGGTTTTAGTTTTAACAGTTTCTTTCTGTTGCAACCAAAATGTCTTTTTATAAATGACAAATGCAGTGTTTTTCTTTGCTTTGTGACTTTGTAAATGCACTACACAAATACGAAAAAAATGAAACGGACAAAGCTGCTCAATCTTAAAAGGCTTTATACATCTAAAGAGAATTTTATATAGGTTTATTTACCTACACACTATGTATACGTTTTCCTGTTGGTGGAACGATCGCCAATGCCTAGATATTCCCAAGTTGCCTCTTACATTTAGAAGTATTAGAAAAAAGAGACACTTATTTAATAAATGCACCATATGCTCATCACAGATTTTATTTTTGATATCTGTCATGGATGTTTCTCACATATGTTTATCTTTAAGTTGACCGGTGTTTCCAGGCGCTTCAAATATGCAGTCAAAACCGAAAGTGAAACCAACCCACGATGGTTTTTGCAACTTGAAAACATTTCATTTTCATGTCACAAAATGTCTTTCAACACTTAAAAGGACTGAAAACGGATTTTATGTCACGTTATAAACTCACTTTCACTCACTGGTTGTGAGACGACACGCGCGGGACTCTTGTAATGCCATGTTGAAAAAACACATTCTCTGTGCAAATGTACACAACTAGAAGAGGAGAAAAAAGTTTTATAATTTTATAGTTGATTTGTACGTCCGGTTTGCTTGTATTTTCTGGAAATGTATTAAATGTAGAACTTTTATACAAAACGATGTACACATTATATTGGTCCGTCTTCACTTTGGGTCGAAATGTTTTTAATAATAAAATAAACTAGCTTGATATTACACTGTGCAATCGTACAGGTTGCTGTTGTATAAGGGGGAAATGAAGGACATTACTGTTTAAATACATATAGCTAAACCTAATGTGATTTTGGACCAAGAACTATGAAATAAAATGGGTTTTCTTGCCATTTTCAATGCGTTTAGTTGTTATTGCAATGTACACTGTTGCATAACGTAGGCCTGTTTGCATATCTAAATGTAAGAACAATGGCTTTTTATGTTGCGTGTAGAATTACTTTTATTTGCATTCTTGTTTATCAGGTCCACTACAATTTCCATTTCAGGAGAAACAGAGGACATTTCCTTACAACAGAAGGTAAGGGACGTATACAAAGTCTCATCAAATTTTACACTGATTTTACACTGGTGAAGATGTCGTTGCAAGAACAATTTGCGAACAACCTGGAAAAACATCTTAGAAAAACTCCAGGATTTGGCACGATGCCATTTTCTGTTATATTAATCGGACTGGAAATGTTAATGGATCGGGAATTTTCGTGCCCGTGTACACCAGGCCTTAACGTGATACTGATTAGCTTCATCTTTCTTGGACCTGCTCTTCTGTCTCTGACTGTGATGTTGTTCATGAGAAGGCCTTGCAGACGTAAATCGCAGAATGTCGCAGAGCTGTTTTTATTTACCCTGATTCCGTCTTCATTGTGGATGTTTTTGCTGCTGTTTGAGGGTGAATATGTTGCTTGTGGCATGGTACACTGGGAAGGAGATTACGTTTTGGATAATGAGCTCCAGATAAAATGGTGCAAACCCACTGGAATGAGTGACGCCGGAGTGAACAGAACAGACCTGCGAGAACTGACCGAAAAATTCACTTTCTACTCGAGGGTGAGACTTCTTACACCTTATTTAAAATGACTTTTCCGACACACACACACACACACACACACACAAACACACACAATCACACCCCTTACTACAATTAACCATGGTTTTATTATAGTAAAAGTGTAGTAACCATGTTATTTGGCGGATTGATTACCATTTACCACAGGTTGCTACTACAAATATGGTCAGGATATCAAAACCACACATTTGTGGTTCATTTTCGTACGGGACATCAGTTGAATTCAACATTAATTGTAGTTGGCTAATATAACTCGAGGCTGTACTTTTACAGTTATTTTTAGCACCTGACATAAAACTAGTTAAAGTCGCCAGAACTGCGGCCACATTTACTGTTGGGCGCTAATTTTCGTGCGTGAACTGCAGTCAGTTAAAGGAACACTCCACTTTTTTTTTTTTTTTTTTTTTTTTTTTTTTTTTTTTTAAGTATGCTCATTGTCCAATTCCCCTAGAGTTAAACAGTTGAGTTTTACCGTTTTCAAATCCATTCAGCCGATATCCGGGTCTGGCGGTAGCACTTTTAGCATAGCTTAGCATAGATCATTGAATCTGATTACCCTGCTGAAAAAAACAGCTAAAACCAGCTTAGGCTGGTTAGCTGGTTTTAGCTGGTCTCCCAGCCAGGCTGGTTTTAGCTGGAAGTAGCTGGTTTTAGCTGGTCTCCCAGCCTGGCCAGGCTGGTTTTAGCTGGTTTAAGATAGAAATAGCTGGAAGTAGCTGGTTTTAGCTGGTTTAAGCTGGAAGTAGCTGGTCTTAGCTGGTTTAAGCTGGAAGTAGCTGGTCTTAGCTGGTCTCCCAGCCTGGCCAGGCTGGTTTTAGCTGGTTTAAGCTGGAAGTAGCTGGTCTTAGCTGGTTTAAGATGGAAGTAGCTGGTCTTAGCTGGTTTAAACTGGAAGAAGCTGGTTTTAGCTGGTCTCCCAGCCTGGCCAGGCTGGAAGTAGCTGGTTTAAGCTGGAAGTAGCTGGTCTTAGCTGGTTTAAGATGGAAGTAGCTGGTCTTAGCTGGTTTAAGATGGAAGTAGCTGATTTTAGCTGGAAGTAGCTGGTTTAAGCTGGAAGTAGGTGGTTTTAGCTGGTCTCCCAGCCTGGCTAGGCTGGTTTTAGCTGGTTTAAGATGGAAGTAGCTGGCTTTAGCTGGTCTCCCAGCCTGGCCAAGCTGGTGTCCATTTGACCTAATTACAAATTAATCAGTTTGTTTCACTTACTGACAAGGTTCAATTCAAGGTAAGTTTAGTATCATAATCAGGTAGGTTAGATGATACATCTTAAATTATTCTAGTTGTTAATGATAATATATCTGAGAAGAGTCTAAAATAAATTGTAGTATCAAGTATAGCATAAAATCAAGCTAGCACTCAACAAATCAGCATAGAACTCAAATCAGATTAAATTATTGTCTGAAGAAATGCATTCACCATAGTTGTATGACCAAATATAGTCAGCTGTTTTATTTTTAAGGAGTGTTTCGGTATTAGACTTTTACACAAAATATAATTGAAACAATAACAACCACCTGCAGTTAAAAAACACTAGGAGAGAAAAAAATTATATATATATCTTTAACAAGAAATGCTTAAAGCATAATCTGATCACGTGGATCACGTGGTGGTTTGACGCAAATGTACAGCATATTGCTGAAATTTTAAATCTACAGAGGCGGGATTTTCTTCAACGGTCGACATTCGGGAGCAGCAATAAGTACGATTCACAGCAGCGGTAAGTTTTTTGTTTCACTTTTAATTTTTCATTCTTGGTAACTGCAGTAGTATATTAAGGTGTCTACATTTGCAGTAACCGCAGATTAACGAATCCTCCGTCCGCGGGGCGCGAGGAAGACTTGTGCCGGGTTTAATGAGCGCGGTCGCGGGAGGATTTCACACATTCCCCGGCCTCATAGCGGCTATAGGCGGAAAATCCTACGGTAATAATTACACGCTTCACTGACAACAGTTGTGATTCACTAGAGCGTCGCGTTGTTCAGCACACTTTCTCATGATTATTTTATGATGTAAATCAAATTTGCACAAGCAGTCATCTGTTAACAGGGGCGCCGAAATGAAACACGTTAAGTCTCGCAACTCGCGGTCATCCCGTTCACGGAGGATCAGTGTATGTCACGTAAACTCTGAACGGTGCTGTTAAAGCGGTTAACGTAAGCAGTGAAGATGTGCGAGAACCTTTGATAACTTGCTACTTCGCTTAATTGTTTGATTGTAGTGCTTTTTTCTAACTTTGGTTTAAAGAATGAGTTAATCCAGCCCATCTTCCTGTCTGGCTTTTTCGCAGCATATATTCACTCCGAAGTAACTTTCCCAGGAGGAGACAGATGGAGATTTGGAGTTCATTCAAAGGTAATGGTTGCATTCTAAGAATCTGAATACCTGAATTTTACATGTAGATTGTTAGAAGATGTTTGTCAACTCCAGAAGAGAGATGATTTTTAAGGGAGAATGATTCAGATATCTCAAAAGCTAAAACTAATGTGAATTACATATTGTCTGTTTCCTGACCGATTTGTAGGTATTTACGAGGAACAAAGATGTTGAAAGGAAAAGTTCCATCTAAAACCACAGGGCAAATGGTACAGAAGAAACCGGTTGAAGTGAACCCAAGTTGCCACTCTTCTTTGCAAAGTGAAGGATTTTCATTGGAATTTCTAAAGACATACACACATACCAAGATCTCCTTTTTCCTTGCATTATATTATTTTATTATCTACATTGCTGTTCAATAGTTTGGGATTAGTACAATTTTTTATGGTTTTTATTAAATAAGTCTTCTGTTAATCAAAGCTGCATTTAATTGATCAAAAATACAGAAAATTAATTGAAAAATTAAACAAAAGTAATGTTGTGAAATATTATTGCAATTTAAAATATAGTTTTTTTTGTCTATTTTAATATACTTTAAAATGTAATTTATTTCTGAATTTCCAGCATCATTACTCTAGCCTTTTCATTACTCCAGTGTAACATGATCCTTTATAAATCATTGTAATATGCTGATTTATTATCAATTTTAGAATAAATTATATTTAAATTATAAATTATATTTATTTATTTTTTGGAACCTGTGATACTTTTCTCAGGATACTTTCATGGATAAAAAACGTTTTGTTGTTGTTGTTGTTGTTGTTGTTTTTTTTTTATTTTATCCAACAAGTATGTGTTAAACTGAAATTGATAGTAAAGACTTCTATTGTTAGATAAGATTTCTGTTTTCTGTTATCTATTTGTTGAGAGGTAATCTAATTTTTCTATTAATTCATGCATGCACTATATTTAACCATTTGGCCTGCCCATGACTAAAATTTTCTAGTCAACTAGTAGTCATTTATTTTTAAGAGATTAGTCGACTAATTGCTTATTAATAAACTATATAATTTATAATAATGAACCTTTAATTGCCTATAGTCCATCAGCGCTCAAGCACACACAAAGCTTGCCACAGAACACTGGCAGAAGTAATGATTATGAATGTGTCAGGTAAAGAAAACAGCAAAGAAGACTGCATTAACATTATAATAATTCATTAATATGTGTTTTCTGTATTTTCGGCTGCAGTGATAAAGTTGATAACACTTGTCATCTCTACAGTGGATGTGCATGTTTGATTGAATGGATTAAACAATCTGAAAATATTTGTTTTCCATTTTAACTGGCTTATTTAAAAGTAGACATTTCTATAGATACATTTTTCATGTCTGTGAAGCAAGCATAGAGTTTCTGTTTTTTTTTTTTTTTTGACACCCTCAAGTTCATAGAGACCTAGGGCCAGAATTACATCATGGACTTCACCACTTCCTGTGTTTTTTGTTTCTAGCATCTAATGAAATTTTGATAGACTAATGGTTAATTGATGATCAGAACTCAGGAGGCAGCCCTTGTAACCATAGTCAATTTAGCTAAAAACAGCTAAAAATAGTTAATGCTAATATATTCATATTCATATTCATATTCATCCATGTATACTCATTTATCAATAAAATAGCTACATTAATTAAACACCTACAGAAATATCCAAATGGAACACTTCCATTTGGATATATAAATTTTATCTTTATTTTAGCAATAAAAGGAACAACTATCAGGGGCATGTTTCTAAATTATTGCAGGCTATGTCTGAAAAAAAAAGGAAAATGTGAAATAAAGACATGTCACTACAGTTTGTTTTTTTAAGTAGTTTTACTTGTTGAAAATTAATAATCAATAAATTATTTCTTTTTTAAGTTTATATTCTTTTTTTAAGTCTTTTTTCAGTGACTGGCGGAAACAAAAGGAGCCTGAAAGAAGAGAGAGAGAAGAGGGAGAAACAAGTGGGGCATTACATATCCAAAAAAAAAAAAAAAAAAAAAACAATAATATAATAAAAAAAAGAAAAATGAGAATGCATAATATGTTAAGAATTCTGTTATTGTTCATCTTCACCATTAATTGTTAATATAATTTTAGAATTGTAATTGTAATTCATTATTATTTTGTAAATATTTTGTAAATATTTGTTATTAAAGGGGCTGTAAGATCAAATAAAAATTGTTTTAATGGTTCCTTGTGGTCCTGCAGATTATTAAAAGTAAACATATTACTTATTTGTCACATTATTTGTCAGGAAAAGTGGGGCAGACACTATGTAATCAATGAATCATTAAACAAACATTTTGACCAGCTAAGACCAGCCTGACCAGCTTAAACCAGCTTGACCAGCTAAAACCAGCTTGACCAGCTAAGACCAGCCTGGCTGACCATCTAAAACCAGCTAAGACCAGCCTGACCAGCTTAAACCAGCTAAGACCAGCTTGACCAGCTTAAACCAGCTAAGACCAGCTTGACCAGCTAAGACCAGCCTGGCTGACCAGCTTAAACCAGCTAAGACCAGCTTGACCAGCTAAAACCAGCTAAGACCAGCTTGACCAGCTAAGACCAGCCTGGCTGACCAGCTTAAACCAGCTAAGACCAGCTTGACCAGCTTAAACCAGCTAAGACCAGCTTGACCAGCTAAAACCAGCTAAGACCAGCCTGACCAGCTAAGACCAGCCAGGCTGACCAGCTAAAACCAGCTTGACCAGCTAAGACCAGCTTAAACCAGCTTGACCAGCTAAAAAAAGTGGTCAAAACCCCTCTAAAACCAGCTTGGGCGACCATCTTAAACCAGCTTGGGTGACCAGCTTAAACCAGCTTGACCAGCTTAAGCTGGTTTAAGCTGTTTTTTTCAGCAGGGTAGACCTATAGCATCTCGCTCAAAAATGACCATATATAATGGCGACATTTTTGCTATTTAAAACTTGACTCTTCTGTAGTTACATCGTGTACTAAGACTGACGGAAAATGAAAAGTTGCAATTTTCTATGCTGATATGGCTAGGAGTTATACTCTCATTCCAGCGAATAATCAAGGAACTTTGCTGCTGTACCATCGGTGCAGCAGGCGCAATGATATTACGCAACGCCTGAAAGTGACCGGCACTTAGTTTGTGTAGATCAGTGATGGGAAGTTCGGATCATTTTACCGACTCGGACCTTTGAGTCTCGTTCAGCAAAATGAACGAATCTTTTTTCGAGTCATTTCGTTCATTTTAGCAAAAGATAATTAAAATGTTACCTGTTACCTCCCTAACACATCTACTGCTTACACAAACGTTGATCACACTTCAAACAAAACAAAACTATAATGCTATAAGAAAATATTAATTCATTGTTTACCTGGGTCTTTAGTCTATGATTTGCTCACCTCACCTCTTCTCTTATCTGACAAGTTTTCGGGTTTGAGTCGTTCGTTCATCACCTGACAGCCCAATTAGCTAACCAACGTAGTCTGAGCCGGAAAGAGAATTGATTATTTCATCTCTGGAGTCTTCGGGTTTGAGTCGTTCGTTCATCACGTGACAGCCCCATAAGATGAACGAACGACTCTAAAAACCCGAAGACTCGAAACAGGTGAACTAATTCCAATACAGAACCTAATAGGATGTTGCGCATGTGCGACTGAACGAATCACTCCCCGAGGCGACTCGTTCGTCCCGAGTCACATTAAAGATTCGTTCAAAATGAACGAATCGTTCAAGAACGACCCATCACTAGTGTAGATGCAGAGTTGCAGCCGGGAGAGTTGACGGCTCCGTAATATCATTTAAACATTATTTTAGCTGACGTATTTGTATTAATTCTGTGGGCCTTTTACCCCGTGTGTGGGGTAAAAGGCCCGCCTTGCCACCTTATACATTTATGAGATTTTTAAACAAAATAAATGACTTGTATGATTTATTTTCACCCCAAATCTGTTGCTCCACAAATGTTCAATACCAATGTATGTATTTTAATCCTAAATTTTGGGCACAGTGAAAAAGCACATTTTTTTCTTATGGGGTGCCTTTAGCCCCATTGGACTCTACTGTTTTTTTTTTGTTTTTTTTTTATCTTATTACCATTATAATCTTTCATTATTATTTTTCTAATAGCTTTCAGCTTTAGCGCTACTGTCAGTCCTCTGCATTTCCATCTTGACTGCCATCGTTTACAGTGACTGTAAGAAAAGAGCTGTGGAGCAAGTGGATAAACACAATGAACCAACACAAGAAACATCTCTCAGTGGCTCAGAAGCAGAAGTTCAGCAGCAACCAGTTTGAAAACTTAACTATAGATTTCTTTTCTCTTTTCATGTTATCTGTCATATTCATTTTTTTAACTAATTATTTTTTTTCCATTTTAACATTTGTTGTTAGCATTTTTTTAAATTGTTATGAACCATTTTACTATTATTATTACTTTATTATTTACCTTTCAAATAAACATAGAAATCATTGTTTATTTAAGTGTTCTTTATTGTTTAGTTTTTGTATCAAGGCTGTAGGTTGTGGTTTGACTTCTGTCTTCTGCGTTATACTGTAACAATTATTCCTGTGAGCATTGACTGCAGCGTTAGTGCCCAAGAGGGGCAGACTGTCTTTTACAGGAGTATCAAGTTTTGCATGTCTTTCAACAAAGTTTAGGGTTCTTGAATTGTAATGGGTTTATGAGTTAAAAAGCAAATAATTAATTAAATCACAAAAATAAATAAATAAAATAAAATGACACAAATTTAAACACTAAACATATTTTATTTGTTTACCAAATATGACAATTTACCAACATCAGAGAACTGTAAACTTGCAAACTGTTACATTATTCCACAGTTCCCTAAGGAAAGGTGCCTACGACTGATGATGTTAGTAAGTGTTTACAGCTGCATACATAGGTGAATTCCTTGGACCTGAATTTATGATTACTTACAAAATGTGGTCTGAGATTCATTATCAAATATATCCACTGTGGAGCTCAGATGTCCTTAACAAAAGAAATGTTAAGATCGTTCAAAAGCGGGATGGCTAAAATGGGAGTTTTTACCTCTTTTCCATTGAGTATTTTGATGATTCCAGTGGAGGAGCTGGTTGATGTCCAAGTGAATTGATGCATATATGAAAAATATCCATATTTAAAAATATTGACGCAAATACTGGCAATTCATACTGGCAATTAATATCCATATTAACTTTATAAACCGTAGTCTCTAGTTTCTGCTAACTGTCGTACAGGCATTCACGAGAGAGTGGCTGGTGAGAAGTGACAAACGCGGAAGAACAGTGAAGAGATCAAAACAAAACACCGGTCATGAATTAAAAGTACAAAATGAGGATTTGTACATTTTGTACATTTTATATGACGATGGTGACGACCACATGTAAACCTACCTGAGAGTATGAACAAAAACGAATGTGACGTAAAAACCCAATTGTAAGGATTTGTACCCAAGGATTCTGCATCCTAAGTCCAATTCTGTGCCGGATGAGCTACCGAACAAGCTTTAAGCGAAGCATATAGAGCTGTAATCATAACTGTGTACGGAAACGATTACAAGTGCTCGCCGTTTTACCGCCTCTAGTGTTCATTTCTGTTGGAAACTGCAGTGATATGTACTTACTGGTACGTATTTCGCATCTTGCGAAAATATTCCCACAAAGTTTTCGTCATGAGATCAGGTAGTTGTTTGTAGTTTTAGACTTGCTCCATGTAACATAAAGCTTGGATATTTTGTAATAACTTGAGAATAAACCATTCTTGTTTCATTTAAGTACATCTAAAATAAAAGACGCTTCACGTCGGGCTGCTGATAAGCCTGTCACACTGTAAAAAATAAAAACCACAATTTGTTGAGTCAGCTTAAAATAATTTGTTACCCCGCTGCCTTAAAATTTTAAGTTCAGTCAACTAAAATAAGTTTAGTCAACTTAAAATGTTAAGTTGTACTAAGTAACAACTTAGATATCTGGCTGCGTCCGAAAGCTCTAAAATACTGCCTTCGGAGGCAGCATTCCAAGGCAGGAAGGCATCAAGGCACGTCCGAATTCTAATTCTGCTTCACTTCCTGTCTCCGGAGGTACCTTCATCTGATGGAATTTTGAAGGCAGCATAGATGTTGTCACACCCCTGGACTTTTTAGTAGGTTTGTCCCATCATTTCCCCCTGCAGCTCTGTGTGTTTTGGTTTCTCCCTCATTGTCTGCACCTGTGTTTGTAATCAGTCTGTGTGTATATATAGCGTGTGTTTTCCCTCTTGCCTTGTCAGACCTTAACGTTGCCTCCCTGTGTTCCTTGTGGATTATTAAAGATTGTTCGTTTCACTACGTCGTTGTTCGTCTGTTCCTGCCTGAAGCGTGACAGAAGGTCTGACCAATACAGTTGTTTTTTTTGCGTGTTCCCCCCCGTTTTGTTTCTCGTTCGTTTTTTCCAGTTTTTTGGTTTCGTTGTGTTTTCACTATGAATCCCCTACTCCATCCGGAATTCATCCTCCTTCGGCTGAAGCAGGGGGATCTACCGCTCGAGGGATATACCGTCATATTCCAACTAGTAGCTCACACCACCAGCTACCCGGACGACGCGCCGTCGTCCGAGGATGGCCCTCGAGCCGATTTCACCATGTTTGTGGAGTGGACACTGGCGAGAAACCGATCCTTGTTTCCCGCCTGTTCCTTGGAGAATCTCGCCAGTGTCACTCCGGACCCAGATCCCAACAAGCCACCAGCCTGACCTGCGGAATACCAGCCAGAGCCCACCGATGACAGAGAGCTAAAGCCTGCCGCGACCAGCGAGCCGTCGCAGAAAGGAGCGACAGAGCTGCTGATCGTCACGGAGCCTGAGCTGCACGAGCCGTCAGACCAGGTGCGTGAGCCGGCCACTATGACCGCGACGGTCGAGATATCAGTGGAACGGGACAGCATTATCCACTGCTGAGGGTGAGCTTAATTGGATTTTGGGACATACGAAAAGAGACAATGAACCTGATCTATGTTTCCCTGAGGATTTAAATATTGAACCCCCTGTAAATTCTGAACCGTCCATCTACTTAAATTTCCCACCCACCCTCCCTCCCTCAGTTACCTCTGTTTAATTGCCATAATGTTTCAACCATGCCATCACTGCTGCCTGTCAGTCCCTCTGCTCACCCTCAGCCCACCATCTGTGCGGTGGGTTCGCCACAGGTCTGCCAGTCACCATCGGCGTCATGGCTGGAGGATCCCTCATCTCCACCTTCAGCCTCTGAGTCCCTCCGACCCTGCGGCTCCACCCCGTCTCTCAGCTCCCTCGTCTCCACCGTCGCCCGTCGGTCCACCAGCTCCACCGGGCTCCATTGTCCTTTCGGCTCCGCCCCGGTCTGTCGTCATCCCACCTTCGCCTCAGGACTTCACTCCTCCGGCTGCGCCTCATCACTCCGTCCCACCGGCTCCGTGAAACTCCTCCATCCCTCTGGCACAGCCTCTGTCCTCAGTCCTCTGTCGCTCCGGCTCCGCCGCGGACCTCCGGATCTCCGCCTCTGCCATGGTCGCCAGAGCCTTGGGCTCCACCTTGGCCCTCCGGATCCTCGGTATCGCCCAGGATCATCGGCTCTCCGTCTCCACCTCGGGCTCTACCACCACCTGCTCCGCCTCCGTCGGTCGGCCCCCGGGAGTCGTCAGCCTTTCCTCCACCATGGCTCCTCCCTCCATCGGCTCCACCGTGGGGTTCCATCATGGCTGCGGTCTGGGTCTCACCTGGCTCCTCCTGCTCCAGCCCCCTCCTGTCACCTCCTTGGCTCCTCCCTCCATCATCACCTCCATGGACTATTCCGTCACCACCCTGGACTCCATCTTTTGCCCTCCTCCCAGGAGTCCGTCCTCCGCCGAAGCCCCCTCCTAAGACTTGGTACATTTTGTTTTCCCTGTTTGTCGGCGTGAGGACGCGCCTTCCGGGAGGGGGAGGTAATGTCACACCCCTGGACTTTTTAGTAGGTTTGTCCCATCACTTCCCCCTGCAGCTCTGTGTGTTTTGGTTTCTCCCTCATTGTCTGCACCTGTGTTTGTAATCAGTCTGTGTGTATATATAGCGTGTGTTTTCCCTCTTGTTTTCCCGTTGGTTTCCCTTGTCAGACCTTAACGTGTTCCTTGTGTTCCCTGTGTTCCCTGTGTTCCTTGTGGATTATTAAAGATTGTTCGTTTCACTACGTCGTTGTTCGTCTGTTCCTGCCTGAAGCGTGACAGATGTATCCTTCGCTGCCTTCGATTTCCCACAATCCTGTGCGTGTGCGTCATATAGGCTATATAAATAAAGATATTCTGGTGAAATTAGACTTGTTACTTTATATAATAGATGAGATCTTGACCATGATATTCTTTATGAATCGTAATAGTGTAAAAAGCATAATAAATAATATTGTTTGTAATAATAGTATTTAATAAAATGTTAAAAGGGTTCAAATGAGTAGTGAATAAGAATAATATTTACAATATACCACCAATAATAACGAAACAGCCACTAATAACAATGACCTGTTCTGCAATATTACTTGCATCAGTGCTTTTATTTATTTAAGCAAAAAGTAGCTGCCATTCTCAGTCGTCTTCTCCGACGCACAGACCTTCGGTGGGTAATGACATTGAGGTCTTTATGTATTATTAAAGCATTTATATATAACTGTATAAGATCGTTTGTCTACAAATTCTACAACTTAACTGTTAGGTAACCTAGCAACGGCGTCACGTTCTGCTGCCTCTGAAGTCTGTCCAAAACTGTTTTTAGAGTTGCCTTCGCAGCCTTCGAAGTCACTGCCTGATAAGGCAGCGAGGCATCAAGTCAGCTGACTAGGTTTTCGGACGCAGCCATCTGTGTTTGCTAAACTTAACAGATGGGTAAGTAGACCAGCTGCCTTAAAATTTCAAGTTGGTTCAACTCAAATATCTAAGATGTCACTTAGTATAATTTAACATTTCAAGTTGAATAAACTTTTTTTGAGTTGACTGAACTTAAAATTTTAAGGCAGCCAGGTTACAAATTATTTTAAATTGACTCAACAAATTGTTTTTTACAGTGCAGGCTTTATTCTGCAATAACTAACTGGCTGGATGTTCATTATTCCTTAAGTAAACCACTCAAGATTGTGTCAGTGATACAGTAGCCACCTTTACATGTACACTTTTTTTTTTTTTTTGTCATTCCGATTAAAATCATTCCGATTGAAAGATTTGGTGGACTGTTTACGTGAGACGTTATCTAATCCAATATGGTGTTTATATGTGCCGGCACCTTCAATTTTGGGACATGCTAATAGGGTACAATGACAACAAATACAAATCACCAGAGGAAAAAGCGCCAGCATTTGTGTTAATATTTTTAATAGCTGCTTGCACTTGCTTAGAATAAATGGACTAATATTTAAATCTCTTGCGTTAATTTGAGTGCTCAGTCATGTGGCCAGAAGAACACAACACATACTCACTCGTAGAAATCATATGGCCGTCTTCTATCGTACCACACACAGAACCAAACTGATTTCTCCTTTGCAGTTTCTAATAACTAAGTTGCATAGATATATCTACCAGTCAAAATGATAAACAAAATATAGCTTGATCTCAGCCAGCTGATCAACACATATTATCATATTTCCCTAATTTCTTAATGTTAAAGCAGTAAGGGATAAAACAACAGTATGACCCTCTCTAACACAGCTCTGAAATGAATTGCATTGGGATACTAAAAAGTTTTACTGTCCTTAAATGGAAAAAATACACGATTTCTTACCAAGAGTTGCTGAACAATGAATCAAAGCGTGCAATCTGTGATCGCGTGCAGTTGTTGACGATCGCGAAAGCCTGCAGTCGCTTTCTTATGCGCCATGTTTTAACGGTTTCACTTTCGCTTTTGAAATCTATCACGTTTAGCAAGGAGCGGAGAAGATGGACAGTGGGGCACAGCCCGTGAATGCCCCCCACCTTGGCGCGACACCAGTCCTGCTTGCCCTAGACACAAAGTAATCGGTTTAACTCATTTATAAATGGCAGAATTTTAATTTCGTTCGGTTTGAAGAAAGGTTTATCCCACCCCTCTCAAACTGATTACAATTTCATTCGGTTTGAGCATTTTTATTCCGAGGTATTTATATGGAGCATTTTCATTCGGACTGGACTTTTAAACGGATTACAATGCTCCATGTAAATGCACCTAGTGATGTACAAAACAGTTTAGGTTATTGATTTTCACAAATGGGCATAAAGGTTGGGGCCATCTCGGTGTGAACAAGTGTTATTCATGTGCAATAATAGGAAGTTTGGTTTATCGCACTGTCACTGTGAGTACAGCACAGACGTTTCTCATGCACGCCCAGTCTAGCACACTTTCAGTAAGATGGTAATGGTGAGATTTGATCAAGGATGTGGCCAAACATGTCTGTGAAGAGCATCTCTCAACTTTGTGTGAAAAATTAATTTTCACTTACAATATGAGGAAATGGGGCCAAACCATAAATGTTAAACTACTCAATTCTACATTTTAGCCACAAGACTGATGATTCTAGAGTAGAAAAACACCTAGGTCGCACATGCAATCTGCAATCACATGTAGTCGTGCAGGCCTTTCAACAGAGTGCTTGGTATTTTCAGCTGGCTAAAAACACTTTGGTGGTCACATGGCCTTCCTGATCTTTTCTGTGTAAAGTTATATCTAATTTTACAGACTTGTTGCCATAAAAATGTTTTAAACAGCTTTATAACTCAAATAATACAGAAGTTTAAACAGCAACGGTTCAGCTCCAGAATAAGCTGGTCCACCATTGGTGCCTTCTTCTCTTTTATGTGGATCATCATTTTGTTATGATGACGATTATATTGCTTGTGCTAAGACAGACCGGGAGGGACTTTATGCATTTGATGTTGAGCTCAACAGGTCATGGTGTAAAACCAATGGAGACATGCGAAATGAGACAGAGCTACGCGATTTGAATCGCCAGTATATTTATCAGTCACGGGTAAATATGTTTTTCCTGTTTTCTTAATGCCATAATGTAATAGAAATTATTCCAATGTAGAACATTTGGATTTGGACAGCTATAATAGGGACATTCAATAATATGGTCCTTACATAGTGTACCTAAGTGCCTAAAAATCCTTAAAGAAAGCTCAAAACGTAACAATGATCTTTTTTTAAGCAATCTGAGGCCATTTACAATAGAAATCTTTTGTTTTTAAAACCTTTTTAACTGTTATAGTGCTACCGATGGTCCGATCTCCATGAAACTTTGCATACTTGTTAAGAGTCATGTGGCGCATGTTTTCACCAATTTTTGTAAAGTTTTGAGTTTTTGTTTAGGTTTTATAGGCTTTTGAGTAAAACTGGCCATTCCCCTTTTTTAAATGACCCCATTATGGCCAAAATATTTTTTTTTTTGATAATTATTGATCTAGAGAGTTCAGAGAACTGCACTGCAGTGGTTTGTTCGAGGCTGAGCAAAAAAACCTAGGACTAGTTCGCAAAAGATTTTTTAAGAATAAAAAGTAATTAAGAATATTTAATAAACTATTTGATTGACAGCAATGGTTTCTGAGGCAAAGTTATTTAGAATGAGGAGATCTATCAAATGATATGAAGACTGAGTGTATGTGTGAAAAACCGTGCAATATACAATCATTTATACAGTTGAAAAATGCAATATCTGCCCAATGGCAGATTTATTTCAAAATTCTTACAGACCTTTAGGGCCTTCAGTCGAACATGCCCACCAAGTTTCATTCCGATCACTGTCCGTTAACCTTGACTAATAGGTGCTCAGACTTCATTGGCAGATGGCGGCCATATTTTCTGAGATACGCAAATGTCCTCATATACACTTGTGGCATATTGGACAAAGACATTTTTGTGCTTTTCCCTGTTATAACGCCACCATGTGGCCAAACTCTGCAATTTTTTAACCTGACCAAAGATTGAGCTCACCAAGTTTGGTAAAAGTGGTAAAAGTGAAAGTAAAAGTGGCCCAGCCTCTTTCGAACACTGTGACACCCCTTTGCGACGGTGAGTCAAAAGATCAAACTATATTTTTGATAATTATTGATATTTACTGTCCAGAGAATATTTCTGCACTGGTTTTTGATTTCACGTTTTTGACCGATTTGGGTGAGTCTTTGTCAGGTTCTCCCCAAGTTGAGCTCTATCATCTGGCCAAGTTTCAAGTTTCTAGGCCTTACGGTTTGGTCTGCACAATCATTTTTACAGCGGAATTATAATAAAAAATAAATAATAAAAAAAACCCTCTTAATTTCAATAGGGATTCAGCACTACATGCTCAAACCCCTGATAAATATTTTTGAGCAGCAATTCAGAATATTAGAATGAAGAATCACGTGAGTGGAGTAATTATGCTAAAAATTCAGCTTTGAAATCACAAGCATTACATTACATTACAAACTCAACTGACTGGCATCTCTCCTGTATGATTTCACGTCAGACATCAGTATGTCTGTATGATTCTCTTCAGACTTTCTACAATACAAGACATTAATTTAACAAACGAATTTGAAAGTGAGGGGGACACAAACAGGGTTTTGAAAAGTGGATGTGGTCAAAAGTGGACAAGCTGAAAATGTTTTACACCCCTGTTTACGCCTGTACTTAGTATTGTCCACTTGTGATCAGATCGACGCATCAGAAAACGCATGTTAGTACCAGGTGTAAACAGGGCTTCTAATTCTTGCACAGTACCTCTCTCTGGTCAATGGCAGTGATCTCAAATCCAAAATATCGCCATATAACAGGTAGTTTTTTTTTTTTTTTTTTTTTTTGGCTACCAGATCAGTGTCGATCTCCTCAGCATCCATCCACGCTGCGCACACAGGTGAACACGCACGCGCACGCCACACGTGCACTGCCTATACTGAGAGACTGTCAGATTTTTTGTTTTAATCTTTTTGGTTTGTTTGTTTGTTTGTGTTGTTAGCAGTACGGAAAATCAGCAAACTGTCTCAGAAAGTAGGTGTTCTCAAGTCCACACTTATTTAATATAATCGCAACATTTTGCCGTCATATAATCGCACAGGCTGACATCGCGATTGCGATACGATTAATCGTGCAGCACTATTTTAGAGTGTCCTTTTATTGTGGCCAGCCTAAGACACACCTGTGCAATAATCATGCTGTCTAATCAGCATCTTGATATGCCACACCTTAAAGGTGGATGGATTATCTCGGCAAAGGAGAAGTGCTCACTAACACAGATTTAGACAGATTTGTGAACAGTATTTGAGAGAAATAGGCCTATTGTGTTCATAGAAAAAGTCTTTGATCTTTGAGTTCAGCTCATAAATAATGGGGGCAAAAACAAAAGTGTTGCGTTATAATTTTGGTCGGTGTATAATCATATAAATCATAATCTAATCATGACAAAGTATATATCGTTGGAAACGTCTAAGACTCCTAAATAAAAAAGGGTATTGCGACTTTTTATCTCACAGTTCTGACTTTTTTCCTTAGAATTGCGTGATACAAACTCCCAATTCTGAACTGTAAAAAATGACTGTGAATTTAACGGTAAAAGACTGTTAATTGCTACAGTAAAACACTGTTAAATGGTTAACAGTAAGTTCACCTACTATATACAGTGAAAAACTGCATTGGACATGACATGTAATTGTACCATAATATACCGTTTTTGGAAGTGAAGAAGAATGTATAAGAATTCCCTGTGTTACATTTCAAATTTCATGTTTTTTTTTTTTCTTATCAGTTTTGTACATTAGGGTTGTATGTTACATCTAATGTTGTTAAATTAAAGTTTATTGCGTTATTTCAGTTATTTCAAATGCAGTGTAACAACTAAAAAGACTTCACAAAGAATGACAGACTAAACCAGGTTTATATAGGGTGAGCAGACAGAGTAAATGAGCGACAGGTGAAGACAATGAGTGTTGATGAGTCCATGCAAAGGATTATGGGAAATGGAGACCGGGGTAAATGACAAGAGTCTGGAATGGAGTGCCCTCTAGAGATCATGAAAATTTAAATGCTGCTTGTGATGGGCTTTGGTTCATCATGTGCCTTTCTCATCCCTATCTGCATTTGGTGGTTATCAGTGTATTACAAAGGTACACAACAGATTTCAGTACTTCAGTAAGTCGGTATTGTAAGATTTACAGAATCTCAGACACTTTAATAAACTGCAAATCTGATGTCATTTGCCTGAACCGGAGGAAAAGACAAAGAACTCTTACAAGAATTAACAATCTGAACTCTGTCTCAGGAGCTTTACATCCTTATTCAAGACAAAACAACTGAGAGAGACGAAAGTTTCACACCTTATGAATGATTCTCCACATCCACTTCCTTTATTCACTCTTCTCATCTCTCACCTCATTTCCATCTAAACACAGGACACTACAGAGATCATCAAAACCAGTAATCTTAATCGGAATAACAATGCAACTGTTCATGTTTTGATGTCATTTGAAAGGTCTCTGTGTGTCTGGTAAAAGTTCTCATTCTCTTAACGATAGGACAGATAGCCATCAAGATCTAAATCTGGGTATTTAAGGGTATTTAAGGAAATGTTGCAAGAAGGTCAGGGCCTTTCTGTAGCTGGAATGAGCCCATGGTACGAAATTTTGATTTCGTGTATTGATTTGATATCTTTGAATTAGCTGTATGATTGGCATAATACATATTTACCTGACTAATAATAAATTGCTACATTTGAAATTATTATGACTTACTGACTCTAGATTATTGACTCCAGTTAATTAAATCTATAACACTGCAAAACTACGCTCAGGTTAGTAACAGACTAAAATGATGTTTTAGAGCTCCGACTAACACATTGGCATTATGCCGGGCTCACACTACAGGATTTTTAAAAAACATTTAAAAAAAAAAATGTACAAATAATTTATATGGGGGAAAATGCTGAAATGTTTTCCTCAAAAAAACAATTTCTTTACGACTGAAGAAAGACAGACATGAACATCTTAGATGACAAGGGGGTGAGAATGCAGGAATGTGGTCAGAAGTAGGGCTGTCAACGATTAATTGCGATTAATCGCATACAAAATAAAAGTTTAAGTTTGCCTAATATATGTGTGTGTACTGTGTGTAATTATTATGTATATATAAATACACACAAATTAATGTGTATATATATGAGAAATATGTTATTAATATACAAAATGATTTTATTTATATATAATATAAATTATATAAAAATTATAATAAATACATATGCTTGTAAATATTTCTTAAATATATACATGAATGTGTTTGTATTTATATATACATAATAATTATACACAGTACACACACATATATTAGGCAAACTTAAACTTTTATTTTGTATGCGATTAATCGCGATTAATCGTTGACAGCCCTAGTCAGAAGTGGTCGAAAGTGTACAAAAGAGACGGATTAAAACGCCAGGTGTAAATGACTGTGTCTCCACTGTCCACTTGTGATCCGATCGACCAAAAAAAAAATCCAGTTTCCTTTCAGTTTACACAGAGTATATGTCACATTCTTCATAAATATCCATTTGTTTGGACAAAATGTTTAAATTTTTCTTATTTTTGTGAAAATGTGTATGTTTTTATTTATTTTTTTTAATTTAATTGAGCTTTATTTTTGAGAAAATAAGTTTACATTAATGCAAATGCTATTTTATTTTGTAAAAATAATTTATTTGAAACCATATCTAGTTTTACAAATACACATTTCAGCATTATCACTAACCTGTGTGTGCATTTTCCTTAAAAACCCATCAAGTTGATTCACAATACCATTTATTATAATCGCAATCGCGTATCGCAATATTGACCTCAATAATCACAATATGAAAATTTTCCCAAATCGTGAGCCCTACTCTAAAATGTGCAGTTTTATTACACAGCACAACGCAACAGATGTCGCAAGTTTTGAGGGAGCGTGCAATTGACATGCTGATTGCAAGAATGTCCATCAGAGCTGTTGCCTGTGAATTGAATGTTCATTTCTCTACCATAAGCCGTCTCCAAAGGCGTTTCAGAGAATATGGCAGTACATCCAACTGGCCTCAAAACCGCAGACCACATGTAACCACACCAGACCAGGACCTCCACATCCAGCATCTTCACCTCCAACGACAATGCGCCTCCCGATCTACATATATCCGTCTATGTTCACACGAATCATTCGTGATCCAGCTTCACTTACAGCAGAAGTGAGCATAAGGGTTTTTTTTATGATTTTTTTTTATGACAAACAAACGTAATCCACTACATCTTCAGCGGCTCAGATGTCGGGAGTTAATGACCACCACTATGTTCATTATTACATCCAGCAACACAACACCTCAATTGCTCAATCAGAGATATACTTGTCTAACTTACATCCCTGCTCCGGCATTGAAACAATGGAGGTTACTGCACTGTTACAGCTGATTTAGGCGGGTCTGAGGTCAGACACTCATGTCAATCAACTACCACACTGACGGGCATCTGAGAATGGCTCAGTTTGAAAAAGGGGACATTATTTTTACAGATTAATTAAAAACCAATGCATGGATTTTTGTCATTATAGGGTAGATGTGTACATATAGTGCCAACACACAATGTTCAAACAACATGTAAAAGTGAACTTTGCATCCAATGACCCCTTTAAGTCAACCATAATAATTTGATTACAGGTTTTGTCTTAACATGCTACTGATGATCAATATGAATAAAATATAATTATATGGTATAATATTATAGTATATTATAGGTACTAAATACTATAGTATAGTATAGTATATTAGCTAAAATAATACATTTCTATAGATCTCAGATTTCAGTTAAAGTCACCTTACCTTAAGTTTTGAAACAGTTGCAGTATGAATGAAATAACAGTACTGATATTTATCAAACAGTCACTTCCTGTAACTTGCTTCCCATAGTTGCAGAAGCTAGAATAATTTCACAGGTAATACATCAGAAGTGACAAGCAACAACCAGTGTAAGTAAACGCAACATTATTTCCAAAGCAAAAATTGAACTTAAAATAGAACAGTTAGTGGCATTCAAGAAATAATTTTCAACATATTACTGATTTTGCTATTTGTTTTCAGTCAAATTTAGAAAGTTAAGTCCTGTAAATGGGATCATAGTTTATCATATGCCATGTCATTGTATGCCATGGTTGATTAAAATCCAATCTCTGTTTTAAGAATGCAATACATACACTGTTTAAATGTTTCTATTAAAAAGATAAATAATAATCAGTTCAAATAATTTAATACTGATGTGAATATTTTTTGTCCATTGCAGAGATCGTGGGTCTTTTTGTAGACTGGAACTAAATCAAAAGGGTTGTCATTCTTAAGTTATCGTGGCGTGCGTGCCTGTGTGTGAAGATGGCTTTTAACTTTATAGCCATATTTAAATCACTGACCACAGCGAATATTAACATAGCTGGTCCACTCTTAGCTTTGTTAGTGGGTTTTCAGATATTAACGGATATACAATTCTCATGCCCATGCAGTGTTGGGTGGAATCAAGTTATATCAGTGTTCATCATTGGTGTACCTGCTTGCCTTGCTCCTGTTATAATGCTCCTATTTTTAGAGCTTAATGCAGCACATGAGAACAGTGAAGAATCTCAAGAACAGGATAAGAGTGGAACAACTCAGTCTAAAGAAACTAAGCAAAGCCAAAAAACGTGTTTTGTTTTTTTGGCTCCATCTGTGGTGTGGCTTTGTTTATGTTTAATTGACGGTGATTATATTGCCTGTGCAGCAACACACTGGAATGGAAAGTATGCCTGTGATAAAGAACTCCATTCAAACTGTCTGAATTGGTGCAAACCTGAATTAAACCAAGGAACAAATGAGACCGAACTATATAACTACACACACAAGGCAATTAATATATCAAAGGTAAGTTTAACCCATAGGCTTTATTATACTGTATGTGTAACATGTTTAAGACTGCACTGTGCCAAAACTATTTTTCTCTATTGTATCATAGTTTCTTAAACATAGCTATAAATCCACATAATATAATTATAGAAGTTTTCTTGTGAGATCAGGTTGGTTACTTTAATCCCTGTGCTTAAATTATATATTTAGTGCACTAATTATTATGCTAATTATATTTAATCAAATTAAACCCACAACACACCATCTGAATCAAGAGCTTAAAGGCTCATGAAACCCCCCTGTTTCAGCACTGGTTAGTTATTATAAACTTATAAGGCTTATTTTGCGCCGTTTATAATTCTTTTGATGGGTTGTGTCAAGGATCAAACGCTATTACACTCACTAACGTTATATGAATGAATCGTGTTTGTGCCGAACTCTTACAAACCAGCGAGTCATTGATGTACTATAACTGTGACGTCAGCACAATGTAGATTTTAAACCCGGAAGATGAAAATAGCGCAAAAAATTCAAAATTAACCAGTTTTCTCCAACGGTTAAAATTAACAGACGCTAACAATGTCATCTATGATGTGCAACACAAACACCTCTGCTAAAATCTCAGAAAAAGTAGTCCAGGGTTTCATAAAACTTTAACAAACTTCTAGATGCGAGTCTAATAGTTACATCTATTACATCAAGTGTAAATATACTCAACCAATGTATATGAAACAACTGTATGAAATCACTGTTTTATTTATTAACTTTTTTAGGTTTTAGGTTATTCTCTGACGTTACTCTTCTGCATTTTCACCGTTATCTGTCTGAAATCTGACTGCTGCAAACATAGCAACTGTTGGCGAGGGCAAGACACAGAAGATCCTACAAATGAGGAAAGTCAAAACCCAACATTTCCTACAGCAAGTGGGAAAATTCAAGAGCCAACAAGTCTTACAGCAAGTGGAGGAAAAAATAAAGATTCAACAGAGCCTACAAGTAGAAGACAGCAAGACCCAACAAATCACGGTACAATGACAGGCTCTGAAGACTCAACAGAGAAAGATGCTTTCCTACCTAATGTGATATGAATCAGCTGTTTAAAATGAGAGAAATTACAGTTCATTCTGAATTTATAATTTAGATTAACTTAACTTTTTTCTAATGGCCATTTTTCTTGTATAACCACCACTTTTTTGAGTGTCCTGGTATGATTTAATGTCTTTAATGATTGGTGATTTGGTGCTGTGGATAATTTCACACTGTTTGTTGATTAACTTTTGCACAGAGATTGTTCTTTTAACATTTCATTGCTCTCTTAGAAATAGAAATATTATGCAAGTTTTATTATGCAAATATTATGCAGTTTCTTGGAGCCATGTTTGGCACAACTGAGACTTCACCAAAAATATTACATGACAGATAATGAAACTTCTCTTTAATTCCAAACTCCAAACTCTGGTGATATGGGTCAAAAAAAACAAACAAAAAAAAAAACAGCCTTTTAAAATTGCTTGTAAATCGCTTGTTAATGCTAAATTATAACCAAATATTGGATTTAATTTTAATTGTTTTCAATTCAATTAAATTCAAATCAAATCATTAGCAGAGGTTTTGTATTTCTTTTTTTGGAATGGATTGGTTGTATGCCTTACTGATTTGACCATATGCATCTCAGCTTTTGCGTTAAAAAAAAAAAAAAAGTGATTGAATTTCGAGTGGGACGGCGTTTCAGTTCCAACTGGTTAGGAGTGAGGAGTAAAATGTATACAGTATTTCCCCTCAGTAGAAGAGCGTGATGCGATGCACAGCGAGATCCACCGAAGTAGTAAGTCTTTCTTTTATAAGCCGACTTACGTTAGTTGTGTTACTGTGACATAACGTGTACACATTATAGCATTGTTTCACAACGCCAGGATGTTTTTAATGTTCTATAAAATAATAAAAATGACGCGATATAAAAGTAACAGTTGTAGCATCTGTTAATGAGATAGCAGAGAGTGCTCTGCAATATGCAGTAGGATATATATGAAAGATGTTGCATTATTTGTCTATCAGATAATACCTAAATGACAAGATGAGTGCAGTGTCTTAAAATCCTGTAAAAGCTAAGGACATTAAATGAAAATAGTTTCCAGCGTTTTACAAATAACTGATACATATGCATTAAAAAAAAAAGTCATGATGGCTGGCATTGTTCAGACATCGACCAATAAAATCCCCGGCTCTGCTCTCTCACCTCTGCATTTACAAGTACACAAGTGTGTTTTGCTACAGGAATACTGCAAAAGGAGTAGCAAAAGTCAAAGCACTAGGATTTGAAGTTGGACTGCAAGATCTGAGAGGTTGTAAGTTCCGACTTGACGTATAGCGAAACTAAAGTGCAAAAGTAAATATGTCGTACACATTTGCGTCTGTCTATTCGTTTATGTGAATTTGTAGCTATTAATTTACAACTTCGAATTCAAAACATGGGTGTTTTGCTTATTGTCTCATTGTCTTTTCAAATCAGAGCTGTGAGTGCAGATTTCAACTTACAAATACAAATATTAATATGACAAGCCCTCACATTCAGATCAACAAGCTCTCGAGTTTTTCTACTGATTTACCTTCATACATCAGAGCACATGGAATTCAGCACACGAGTCATCTGGACTCTTTTTGTACAGATTTATGTTGTGAATTGGAAGTAAATTTCATCTAGTGGAAACATTTGGTACTGCGGGCAAACTGCAGGCAAAGATAATTTTGCTGAGAGTAATTTTTTTTGGGATATCAACCTCAAATTTGGAACACAACATGTTTGGATTTATGGCTTTGGTTTTCTTGCAGGAAAATATATGTATGTGTCACTTAAAATAGTATTTTTTCATAATAATAAACCTAAACTTCTGTAACTTTTTCTAGTTTTACTTTTTTTTTTTTTTTTTTTTCTTTTGGCAAAGTGTCTGTGCTACGAAGCATTCAAGTTTTAAGACAGTTAAAGTTAGAAATTTCATTTTCAGGTAAATATAAATATAATGTAGAACCAAAAACATACAAAGTATAAAATAATAATAATAATAAACTAAACTAAAAGAAAATAAAAGAAAACTAAATATAGTACATTCATTTCATTGAATGAATGAATGAATGAATGAGGAAATAGACACACAAGGATCTACAAAACCAGAAAAGCCAGAGACAGTCAAATACCATTGCAGTATAAACTAGTAAGCCACTCAAGACTGATGTTCAAAACAGTTTAGGTTATTGAATTTCACAAATATGGCAATAAAATGGCATAAAAATTTGGGCCATTTTTGTGTAAACAAGTGGTATTCAGTGTTATGCAATAACAGGATGTGTGGTTTATTGCACTGCCACTGTGGGTACAGCACAAACGTTTCTCATGCGCGCCCAGTCTAGCACACTTTCAGAAGATGCTCATGGTTAGATTTGATTGTGCATGTGGTTAAACATGTCTATGAAGTGTCTCAAATTATGTGTGAAAATTAATTTTCACTTACAATGGCAGGAAATGGGGCCAATCCATAAATGTTAAAGTACTCAATTGTACATTATAGCCACAAGACTGATGATTCTAGAGTAGAAAAAAAAAAACAAACAAAAAAAAAAACACTTAGACCGTGTACACCATAGCTTTTTGTTTTTTTTCCTGAGGCTAGTGTTTCAGTGGGAAGCATGCCATCGCATGTAGTCGTGCAGGCATTTCAACAGAGCACTTGGCATTTTTAGCTAGCTAAAAACACTTTGGTGGACACACAACCTTCCTGATCTTTTCTGTGTAAAGTTATTTCTAATTTTACAGCCTTGTTGCCGTAAAAATGATTTAAAAAGCTTTGTGACTTTAAACATGAGAAGGTTGCACAGGTAGGCCAGCTCCTCCAGTCTGGTACATTTATACATGCCCTTGCAAGGAGGTTTGGTGTGTCTTCCAGCAAAATCTCAACAGCATCGAGAAGACAGGAGATCGGCTGTTACACAAGAAAAGCTGGACAGGAACATAGAAAGGCAACAACCCAGAAGCAGGACAAGTATCTTCTCCTTTGTGAAAGGAGGTACTGCCAGAGCCCTCAAAAATTACCCTGAGCAGGCTACTGGTGTTCATGTTTCTGACCAAACTGTCAGAAGCAGGCTCCATGAGGGTGGCATTAGGGTCTAACATCTGACCTGTGCTCATAGCCCAGCACCATGCAGCTTGATTGGCACCAGAATTAGCAGGTCTACTACTGATGCCCTGTTCGTCTCACAGGTGAGAGCAAGTTCACACTGAGCATGTGACAGATGTGAAAGTCTGGAATGTTTTTTTTTCATTATTATTATTTATTGTGGGTTTTTTTTTCTGAGAACACAAGTTGTTGAGAAAAGCAGTTTTTTTTTCCTGTTAAACGATGCCAACTTTAAGTGCAGATGCAGAAAGATGCACATTGTGACAGACAAAATGGGCCAAAAGAGGAAGTCGCTGATCACAGACTATAAAAAAATAGTCAAAAAAAAGTAGACAAACACAGTCTGACCAAATTAATAAAACAGATTTCACAATCTTATTGAAAATAATGAGTAATGCAAATATACCCAATTCCAAAGGATTTACAAACTTTTTTTGAATACAGTTGGTCTCTTTTTAAAGAAGACAAGAGGTAAAAATACCTATTTTTATTTTATTTTATAAAAAAAGAAATATTTCACAAAATAGTTTTTTACCAAAAATTGCTACAAAATTAAAGCCATATGTCTAAAGTTGTGTTTCAAATTTGAAGTTGATATAATAAAAATTAGGTTCCTATGCAATTTTACTACAAACAGCCACTGGGTGCCATTCAAACTTCATTAACCCTCTAGGCCTCTTCGTGGTCAAAAGTGACCGAAGCTTCTTTTTTCTTTTCTTAAGAAAAATCAATGTAATACATTTTTGTTCAATAATATATTTTTTGGTTATTATTTAGAATTTTTACATTAGAATTAATTTATTTTTATGTATTTATTTATTCTTTTTCAATAAACTGAACATTGAACAAGTGAAAAGCTTTACGTTTTGAAGTGAGAATTGTGCCAAATAGTTTCTTCATTTTATTAGGTTTTGCATTTAGAAATATATTTAGACATTCTAAAAGACTAATTTTGTCAAGGTTTATATTTTTACTTTGGTTTATATTGGGGGTTTGTATACCCACGTCTCCAGGCACCACTGCACCAGCCATGGAGGAACCGGCTTTAGAGGCACCTATGAAAAAAAAAGAAAAAAAAAGAAAACTTATGTATGTGCATGTATATAGTAGCCTACATTTGAAATACGCATCTATAAATCACACCGTCAAATCCCTCAATGAATTTTGCTTGCCTCGCGTTATCATTTAATTTTAGGCGGTCGTTGGTAAAAAGGAAACAAAAGAAGAGCATACGCTCAACGTCAGCCACTGCATAGCTTATTTATCCAAATCAGCTGGGGAAATACAGAACAACCAAAAATCAATGAATAGCCTGACAGAATTATTCATCTTCATATAACGTTAGACAACGTATTAAAACACAAGTCTAAAACAATAGAAATGTTTATCAAGGAACAGCATTAATACAGCTTTTAAAAACTTACGTCAATAAGTAACAATGCCCATTTTACTTACTCAAGACCATGTGTTTTTGTTCAGTAAATTATCAATGTGGTCTGGTGAACTACGAAAAAAAGCACTCGGCAGGAACTGAAGTCGCAGGTATGCAGTGATAAACGAAAAGCAAGCTGATAGAGTTTTTAGAAAGCGCCTGGACATCCCACACCACCACCGAAGTGGGTCTTTGTTCAGAGGAATAGACAGCGCGGAGGGGATCGCAGCGGTGGCAGGTTGTAGTGAATGCCATGATTGCCATTTACTGGCTTTGGCTAGTCTCTAAGCTAACGCCTACGATGTGCCTGTTATGCATCGCTCCAGTAGAGTTATTGTAAGCCAATCTGATATTACACTGTTTACACAAAACTTTTTCGATTCCTTCTAATTCAAAATAATCCCACACCTTAGTCTTTTGCATGGTCATGAGGTCTCTATAAGGGCATGCGAGGTCTGAGCAGTGTTCAAATTGTGTCAAAGCTCTGGAGCAGGCTTGAGATCAGACGGGAGCTCGGGAGCAGGCCTGAGATCAGACGGGAGCTCTGGAGCAGGCTTGAGATCAGACGGGAGCTCTGGAGCAGGCTTGAGATCAGACAGGAGCTCTGGAGCAGGCTTGTGAACAGACGTGACCTCAGGAGCTGACTTGTGAACAGATGTGACCTCAGGAGCACAGTGTGCAGACCACACACAACAAATGGCAACCGCCATTAAGGGAAGAGCAGTGGCGGGTGGCAGGACCTCTTTGATGACGGATTTTGGTGATGTTGATGCCACTGAGATGTTCGCTGCCCTCATTGACACTAGTGGTGGGTCCAGCACGCTGGCCATCATAGTAGGCCGTGACCTTGGGATGTCAGACGAGACATGACGGGGCTCTGGAAGGTCAGACGGAATGAGACTTGACTCTGGGTCGTCAGGCGGGACGACACTTGACTCTGGGCCGTCAGGCGGGGCGCGACTTGACTCTGGGCCATCAGACGGGGCGCGACTTGACTCAGGCAAGACATGGTGAGGCTCTGGACAGATAGACGAGATGTAACGGGGCTCTGGAACAGCAGCAATAACTTCACTTGGCTCATGAAGATCAGCTGTGGTTTGACTTGGTTCGTGGAGATTGGCTGTGACTTGACTTGATTCATGAAGATCAGTAGTGAACTGACTTGACTCTTGGAGATCAGCAGTGACTTGACTTGGCTCGTGAAGATCAGTAGTGACCTGGGTGGGTGATGGGAAAAGTAGTCCGGGGTGTAGAACAACAGTCAACGTGTAAAGATAGGGTGAGAGTGACATCTGGTGGTGAGCGGACCGCGGGACATTGACCAGATTCGTGACACAATGACACACTGCCTCAGTTTTCATGATTTCCTGACACAACACAAATGAGATGCATGGGATGAATTAAGGTCCTTCTAAAATATTACGCAGGAGCATGTTTGTGTGGAGTATGCATTTCGAAACTGAGGATGTTTAGGCCTACATCTCATATCACCCGCTGAAATGTTCCTATTAATATATTTCTCTTCCAAATGTGCATTCTGAATAATAAATAAATTTAACCTGCTGCAGTCAATTTCGTCATTAACAATATTTTTCTCATCATATTTTATACCTCTTTACATTAAAATACATTTTAAATAAACACCCTTACAAAATTAACCATGGATTTACTATAGTAAATGTAGTAACCATGTTATATTATTCCGTGGACTGATTTCCATTTGTATTGCCATAGTTTTATTACACATACCATGGTTAATTTTCGTAAGAGCGGTATTAAAATAGATGAATGACGCAGGCGTTGCCTTAAAGAAATAATGTTGAACATTTTAGCTAATTAATCTAGACAGTATAACGTGTCGACAGCGTGATTTGAGAATTATTTAAGAATTTTGGCATAAACGTGAATTACATACAGTGAAATGACTGTAAATGAAAAAAGACAGAATAAAGACTAAAATTTAATACAAATTAATAAATATGTTGATTCTGATCTTATTCATCAGGTCTCACACACACTGCAGCACTGACGCAGTGTGGTGAAATCACGCATGTATAAGAGCCATGCGTTTCTCAGATCGTTAAAACTAAAAGTTCCGTTGCATTTCTGTGCACAGTAATCATCAGAATATTTCTTCGCCTGTCTCTGAAATTTGAAATCATCCTGCAGATGCTCATTTTAACAGGCTTTTATTCAACTAGTGATTACAGCATATTGAAAAATATACATAACTGGAAGAATCGATACACTGCTTCGACAAGCGCTTCTGGTGTTCAATTCCGGTGCAATAAAGGTCCATTGTTTAAGCACTCATAACTCCTTTTATAATCAATGAAGCTGTTCATACAAAAGAATCTCTTACTTACATTGTACGTACATCTGCACTTTTTACTTATGATGAGGGAATTCACAAGATTCAGTCTGAACAAGACTCTAGGTTTCAGGTATGACTATTCTACTAGTCTACTATACTTCATTCTAAACTCAACAGAGTCATGTGTGATTGGTTATAATGAGCAACGCTGTAAAAAAACACACACACACAAAAACAAAAAAAACGATGTAACGCGAGCAGGTCTAAATTTAATACAGCGATCAAATCTTTTCATTTAATTTTCATTTTCACTAGTTTCATGTATGAAGTATTATAGTTTTATTGAAAAACCAGGGAACCATATTAGCCCCGGTTCTGTCAAAACTGCACTGGCTTCCCATTAAACATTGTACAGATTTTAAAATCTTGCTAATTACTTATAAAGCCCTGAATGGTTTAGCATTTCAGTACTTGAGTGAGCTCTTATTGTATTATAGTCCTCCACGTCCGCTGCGTTCTCAAAACTCTCAAAATCAACCGCGGGCGGAAGATAATTTTCTTATTTAGCCCAACTCTACTCTAATTTTCCATTGAGAAGCTTGTGGAAACGTTCCACTCGTGTATTCAGCTGGTGGAGCTGTAGTGCGCAGGCGTCAGCGTGAGTAGAACTCATCTGTGGAGGTAACATGGGAAGGAGTTTATGGCTCAGTGGATATCAGCGTGAGAGTGCAATGGTGACAACAGACGAAACGCCACAAGTGAGTGCCGTGGTGGTAGTGGTGATAACAGACGAAACGCTGCAAGCTGAGTGCGAGTGAGTGCCGCGGTAGTGGCGACAACAGACGAAACACAGCGATCAGAATAGAGGTGCGGTTTGGAGCACAAGTGAGCCGACAGAGAGTGTCGCATGTACAACGTGGGATTTCAACAGGACTGGGTAGCAGATAGCTGCCCAATCATATTGTGAGTACCCTTTTAGTATCTGATCTACCAAAGGCTGTTTCAACAAATGAAGAACTGTGTTGATCTAACATCACTTACAGTTGTGAATCGAGACTGCAAGAGACGTATTGTCAATGTCCTAGCCTATTAACACTGTAATTCTTTTCCATTTTTGTGCGTTGTGACACTGGTTTGGAGTTGATTGTAGTTTGTGTGCACAAGATAATAGTAGTAATGTGTGTTTATGTGCGAAGTGGGCTGTAGATACTAGCAGTATTCTGTTTTATTATTTTTAGTGATGCAGCGCTTGGAGTACTTGTTGCAGTGGGACTAAACTGACTGTTGCTGCTGTCCAGAAACACATTACAAACAGACTGCTTATAGACTGCCAATCTCCTCGCAAACCATTCCTCCTCTATGCTGTTTTTAACCTATTTTCATAAAAAAAGAAGTCTTTTGGGTGTCTGTATCAATGTGTTGCCCTCAGTGAGAAAGTTAAGGCTTATTGAACTAAAACTGGTGAAAGAATAAATTGAGTCCTGGGTGACAGTAACAAAATCCAGGTGGCGTAATCGGTCTTTGAAATATATAAGCATTCTTTACGGCCTTGTGCATTGCACACACTCTGTAAGTTTAAATCTAGATTAAAGACCCATCTCTTTAACCTAGCTTACACATAATGCATTTACACATTTCTATAATTTAAATATGTTAAAGGATTGTTAGGCTGCATTAATTAGATCAAATCGGAACCAAAAACACTTCCCATAACACCCAATGAACTTGTTGCATCGTAAGAAGAATGGCAGTTGCGCTAATATTTGTCCGTTTCGTTCTTATCCGAGGTCCACCAGATCCAGTATGTATCCAGATCAGATGGTGGATCAGCACCTAGAGACGACCTCTACAGCCCTTAATGTCAGCGGAGACCACGTCAACTAGATGAGCCCCAGAGACAGATCCCCAGTGAAGACGTAGTTACATAGACGCCCATCGGCACAAGACCACGGGAACCAGATGAGTCCTCTGCACAATCTGACTTTCTTGCAGCCTAGAATTAAATTGCTGGTTTCGTCTGGCCTGAGGAGAACGACACACAATGCCGACACACTATTTCCCCGTTTAATACTGTAAAGCTGCTTTGACACAATCTGCATTGTAAAAAGCGCTATAAAAATAATAGTGACTTGACTTGACTTGGCTCTACTGTTTGATCTAAAAGAATGCATTATAAGAAATGGAGCTTAAATGATTTGTGATGGACTATCAACTAATTATGCACTTTCCCTGTAGGTATGTTTTCTTCTTGTGTTTTCAGGTTTATTTCAAGAATCAACTCTGGTGGCACCAAATGCCATTGAGATTCACAGATCAGATGGAATTCTGGAAAGAAGGTGTAAAGAAAAAGCATCGGCCTGAATCCCCTCATGGTGTTTCTCATCAGAGAGCTTGTCAACTTTGCCAAAATTACTGAAATTTAACACAACAACACAAACTAATTTATACTGTAGTTTATTTATGTAAAGCCTGTTTTGCCATGCTACAGATACAAAGTCCCCAGGTGACTTTGGTGATGCTCTTTTTTAGCTAGTGCATGCTAGAGATGAAGATTTGTCATTTGTATTTTTAAAAAGAAAATGTTCAACAATTAAAAGGAATATTATAAAGACAAATGCTAATGAGTTATTGTGATTTTCATGGGGTTGTAAAAAAAATATGGTATACAGTATTGTACCACAACTAGATTGGTTTATAAAAAAATAAAATAAACTGAACAGTCCTAATACTGAAAATGCAGTAATAATGCTTTAAATTAAAATACAGTAAATGCATCCAGCTACTTAAAAACTTACTATTTACTTAATATTTAAACTATAAACAAATGAACAGTATAACGGTGAGGCGATTTTAGAAAAATAAAGAAAATGTACCTTTATTGGTTGCCAATGCGCGAAACTTGTCATTTGCATTCGAAAAACAGCGTTTGAGACTCGTAGCAGCAGGTTCACGCCATTGTTGTTATGCACTTGCGTTTGTGCTAGAAAAAGCATCCAGGGAAAAAAAAAAAATCGACAAGTTTGCAACTTTTGTCTGTAACTTCAAATTTACTATTACACATGTGTGGCTATTCTCTACTACTACAAATTCTACCATCACAGACGCTCAGTTGTTTTGCTCCAAAAATACCTTCATAGATTTCTTTTAAAGCACAATTAAGTCTTTATACTCACTGAAAAACAAAATTACTTGTTTACCAGTGTTCAGAGGTAAATGAAGAAAATAAAGTACATCACTAAGCTTTGGTCATGGATGGAGCAGTTTGATCCGACGAGGCCGCACTCCTGTCCATCGGAGATCATCCCCAGAGCATGAACAATACAGGATCCTATCTCGCAAATTACCCAACTTTTCTCACCAAAAAATAAGTAATGGCCTCCACCACGTTTTGAGTTCGTACGAACTTACAAAAAGTGGATGCAAAACACACACTCAAAGGAGTATTCAACTCCAACGCTGAATAACTTTATAAACTCCAACAGGCCTGTCCTCAGCTTCACGCACACGAGCATGAAGAAAAACGTGTTACGTCACTATTAATAATAGGCTCCTTAAAACAAACGTAGACTTAAGGTGCGTTCACACCGGACGCGAATGAAGCGTTAAGTGCGAGTGATTTACATGTTAAGTCAATGCAAAGACTCCAATAGACATCCTGCGGCGCAAATGGAGCGTTTTGGGCATTTGACGCGTGATTCATGCGAGTTGAAAAATCTGAACTTTGGCGAATATTCGCACCGCGTTAACCAATCAGGAGCTTGCTCTAGGAGTGACGTGTTATGATGTAGTGAGCGGAGGGAGAAATCCGAAACAACAATGGAGGACAAAATCATCGTTGCTGTATGTGGATACCCGGAGCTGTACAATACGTCTTCGTACTTTTATAGAAACAGGAATAAAAAGGATCTTGCTTAGAAGAAAGTGCGTGAGGAGGTCGGACAATCTGGTAAGTTGTAAAAAAACGCTTTAGCTCTCCACCGACTGCGCTGACCAAAAGCGTGATGGGAAACGCCTGGATGACCACACAGCTTAAAGCTCATTGGTTCAGACAACCGTGATGTTGCTGTTCTTTTCTTAAATGTTTTTAATCTAATATCATGTGATTATGTGTTTAAATTATGCATGAATATTCCCAAACACTATGCCAGTGCAATCTCTGCCTGCCATATGTGATTGTTGTCATATTTCTATAAAAATCTAAAATACTCGTTTGTATTAAAGTAAAAATGGATGATAAATATGCCTTTCGTATGGAATTAAATAGCAAGCACTATGAGTGTCTTGTTCATATTTATTTTGATATAAAAACAACAGAGCTGAAATTGAAAAATATTATGTTTATCAGCAACACAGCACGTGAGTGTGATAACGCGATATCCGCCTTTGATCTCGTAGGTATCTGTTCTACTTCGAGAGGTCAGAACTGTCCGTCTTGACTGCACTTATTTCACTCCTCCCCTCACTGCAGCCGCCTACTCTCGCCTACATTTCAGGTGAGACGAGGCGCATCTCAAACGAGCCTAATTTTACGCGCGAATGAAGCGAGTAAACTCAAAATGTTCAAGCGTCCAACTACGCGCGAATAGCGCGATTTATTCGCGCAAGTCGCGTCTGGTGTGAACGCACCGTTAGAAGCAACATCATGCGGCTCTAATGCATGTCACCGTCTAAACTTAACTTTTAATTTAACAAGGGTAAAAAAAAATCGACAGATTTTTCATCTCCTCTCTCCCTCCGTGCATCCGTCACGGGACAATAATGGCGGCGCCCGCGTCTAATTTCAAAATAAATGCTCTCGTCAAATAGAACTTGTAGATCCCCTACATGTGGATGTATAGGTATATAGAAAAAAAATCGCACCTTTTGGGGAACAACAGCTTGTCATTGGAGCAGAACCCTTAAAAGTCTTTGTACCTTTTTTTTTTTTTTTTAAAATAATCCCTAATAAGTACCTATTAGTATCTTAAGGGTACGAATTAGTACCCTTACAAAAAGAAAGAGTGTTAAAGCTTTTCTTCAGGAAAGGCGCATCAACTCAATGTCATGGCCACCAAACAGTCCGGATCTTAATCTGACTGAAAACGTACAGTGGAAATGAAAAAAAACTGGTTCATGACGAGGTTCAATCTTGCAAAGCTGATCTATCAACCACATTCAAGAAAGCTGGAACCAGCTTGATGAAGAATATTGTTTTTCATTAGTGAAGTTCAGGCTGTCATTAATGCCAGAGGAGCAACAACATACTAATTGTGTTTTTTGATTGATGATTCCATATTTTTTTTCTCGACACTGAATGATTCAGTAATTCTTTCCTGTACTTCAGGGGTGCCCAACCCTGTTCCTGGAGATCGACCTTCCTGCAGAGTTTAGTTCCAACCCTAATCAAACACACCTCCTTCAGAATCAGATCCTAATTAGCTGGTTCAGGTGTGTTTGGTCAGGGTCAGAGCTGAACTCTGCAGGAAGGTCGATCTCCAGGACCAGGGTTGAGCACCCCTGCTGTACTTGATATGGAAAATATTTTCCATTAATTAAAAGAGTTTAATCTCATTTGTTTGAGGTATGTTTCACATGACCAGAATGTTGAATTAATAAACAAAAATTGTTTTATCTTTGATTTGTTTGTTTGCTGTGAAGTAAAAAATTTGGGAACAACATTTAAAGGGGTCATCAGATGCAAAATTCACTTTTACATGTTGTTTGAACATTAATGTGTGTTGGCAGTGTATGTACAAATCTACCCTATAATGATAAAAATCCATGCAGTGGTTTATAATTGATCTGTAAAAATAATATCCCCTTTTTCAAATTCACAGATACCTGTCGGTGTGGCGTCACACCGACGGAGGCCGCTCCCACAATAGTTGATTGACATGAGCGTCTTACCTCAGATCAGTTGTAACAGTCCAACCTCCATTGTTTTGATGCCGGAGCAGGGATGTAAGTTACACAAGAATATCTCTGATTGAGGTGTTGTGTTGCTGGATGTAATAATGAACATAGTGGTCGTCATTTACTCCCAACATCTGAGTTGCTGAAGATGCAGTAGATTATGTTTGTTTGTGAAGGGAATGCAGCTCCCGGTCTACATATATCCATCTATGTTCACACAAATCATTCATGAAACAGCTTCACTTACAGCAGAAGTGAGTATAAATGTTTTTTTGATGAATCTCTGCAATCACCTTCTGTGCTAGTTAGCAAGTTTCACTGCTAAACGCGCTAAATGTGGCTAAAGTAATCAATCTCTCAGAGCAGCTTGTCACTCCACAGAGAGAAGAGAGGGGCGGGGCAAGCAGAGCTCATTTCCATTTAAAGGAACAATCCCTCAGAATAGGATGATTTTTGCAGAGCTCATTTTGACAAGGTAAAAAGGGTGTTGTTTTACACATTCATTGAAAATTTTTAACCAAAATGACTTTTCATTAAGACCGTAAAGAATCATATCAACTTGTGGAAAATGGGCATCCGATGACCCCTTTAAGTGTGGTGACATCATTTTTGCCAGAGGTTCTAAGGTTTTTAGGATTTTTCTCCATATAGTCGATTTCAGTGGGAGCCAACGGGTTGAAGGTCTGAGGAATAAGGGTCTTATAGCAAAAACCATCATTTTCTAAAATAATACATAACACACATACTTCACACATATAAGACTTCACACATTATGTAATCATTTTGGAGACGTCACGTGCGGTTAATTCTTCATCTGTGCACTTTGGATCATAAAGGTTGGGTAGGGTGAAAAACTCCATCTAATTTTTTCCTCCAACTTCAAAATTATCCAACATCATTTTATCTTTGTTTTGTAAAGGGCGTTTAACTTTCTTTGCACAATCGCTTTGTAAACAGTGGGTTGGTACTTCACCATAAATGACCTTTCCAACGTGATTACATAAGTGGTGGACACAGAGCTAGTGCAAGACAAGCATTTGTTGTTAATTTTTTTTTTTTTTTTTAGAAAATGACGGATGGTTTCGCTACGTAAGACCCTTATTCCTTGGCTGGGATCATGCAGAGCCCTTTGAAGTTGCACTGAAACTGAAACTTGGACCTTCAACCCACTGGCTTCTACTGAGGTCCACTTTACTGTGTGGAGAAAAATCCTGGAATTTTTAATGAAAAACTTCAATTTATTTTTGACTGAGAAAAAGAAAGACACAAATATCCTTAATGACATGGAGGTGAGTACATTATCAGGAAGTATTTTTTTCTGGAAGTGAACTAATCCTTTTAATTGAAAATACTATGTTCTTCATCAGTACAGTATTTTAAGTGTTAAATGTAATTGTGCTGTATTTCTTCAAAAACTATAATGTAAATTGTTAGTTTTATACGACAATCATACAGACTTTGTATTTTGTCTTCCAAATAAAACTGTTAATTTTCCATCTTGAGCAAGTTTTGACACATTATTTAAGGTTTTTGACTGTAATAATTATAATTTATAATTAAATAATTATAATTAATAAAATAACAATGTTTCTCTGTATAACATTTAGTGCTTTCATTGTCGTAATTTAGGGAAAATCTGTAAAATAAGGGTTTCTGCAAAAACAACAACAACAGCAACAACAAAAGAAATGGTCAAATGACTAGCAGCTATAGCTGCCAAACAAAACCCATAAAATTAAAGTAAAATATTGTAGTTGAAACAAGGAAAAATCTGAAAAACAAGGGTTTTACACTGTAAAAAACAAACAAAAAAATAATAATAAAATAACAATAATAATAACAATAATAAATAAATATCCGGTACAAAAAACTGTCAAATGATGGCTGACAAACAAAAACTAATTAAAACAAGAAAATCTGTAAAATTCGTTGTTTTTTTTTGTTTTTTTTTGCACATTGTTTCAATTAAAATATTTTGCTATAATTCTGTGGTTTTTGTTTGGCAGCTGTAGCTGCCAGTCATTTGACCATTTTTTATTTATTTTTTTTACAATGGAGAGTGGTGATTGAAGGAGCCAGGTGCCGAGGTAGCCAGGTCAGGACTGAGGGAGTGTGGATCAAAGCTGAAGATGGAGTCCAGGACTTGGAGACCTGTCTCTGGGAGATGGCCCTCACTGCAGATGTAGATGTAACCTCAACCCCTGGATCTTGTGTACTGCAGTTAGGGGCTACTGGACTCTGGGGTGGACCTGGACTCTAGGAAGTCCTAAGGCAGATCCATGGAGCAGAGTGGAGTAAACCAGGGAGGAGCTGACAGGAATAGGTGGAGATGGAGCAGACAGACTTCCTGACTTTGGAGGAAGAGACAGGAGAAAGAGTCTGGGTGCGAAATCTGGAGACTTGACAGAACACAGGAACACAAAATGTTGCCGGCTCGCACACCTGATAAGACTTTCTGGGAGGCTCTGGCTTCGGGGCAATGGCCATGGCTGGCTTGGCCATGCAGATGGGGGAAACTGGCTGGCTGGGCTCTGGGTCCAGAGTGGAGCCGCGATGCACTCTTCAGTGGGGCAGGCAGTGAAGGATGAACCACAATGAGCCAGCACCCACTCCACATACTCAGTGAAGCTCCATCGAGGACCTGCAATAGACAGGCATGCCTTCAACCGCTCATTGTGGCTGATGTTGAAGAAAACCCATAACAAGTGGTCAGGATAGTCTTTCAGTCTGGTTCAGTCTTCTGTTGCAAACTTCTGTAGTACAATCAGAAGAGCAAGAGAAAGAGTAAATTCCAAAAAGGCACTTTAATCCACAAGGAAAACGAACATAGTGCTACAAACAAAAAACACAAACAAGACCAAACAAAGACCAAAAGGGACTCAGCGCTTAAATACACATGAGGAACAAATCAACAGAAGAGATAACAGGAGCAAACCCATGAACAAACACAGTTACAAACAAGGTTGTGGGAAAATTGAGACTAAGAAAACTAGGTCAAACTAAACTTAGGAAGAAGAAACACAATCACTGAAGAAAAACAACATGCACATGACACTATGCCACAGAATGTTTTCTGAATCCGGAATATTCCTTTAAGACTTGGATATTTCATTGTATTATCTTACATTAATGGCTGTAACTATTTGTATATAACTGGGTGTTGTGCTCACTGGAAAGTATCAATACAACTGATCAGCAATGCAGGTTGATGATGAGACATGCAAGAGTAGCAAAAGCTAAGAAAAAAGTTAAGTCTTGAGGAAGTGAGAGAAAACAGACTAATGATTTTTTTTTTTTTCACATTTGCTTCTCTCTCTCTGTCTTGATCATGGTTGTTGCTAAAAAAAAAAAAGACATCCTCTTTCCTGTTGAAAGATGCATAGATGCCTTCAAATGTTCACACAGAAGCTGAACGATGCGCAGACACCACTTTACAACAGAGAAGTCACAACAAGAGTAAGTGATTATTATCCAAAAGAAATGCAGATATATAGACAATTACAAAGGGTTAACAAACTTTTTCTTGCAACTTTAGATAAGAGAAATGTTCACGCATTTATTACAGAAACAGCTTTGTAAAGTTTTTTTTTTTTTTTTTTTTTAAATCATTTTAAGTGCAAATAGGTACTTTTTTGACCATATATTTGTACCTAGAACTTAACCGATTCCATTATTTATGCAAATAAAAGTATGTTCTTCTTTTTCTCCATCATGAACCAGACTCCAGACGTTTTCACAGATCATAAGAGAGAGATGCAGTCAAACGCATCATCAAACTTCTCCCAGAAGATTGCATTGCTAGATTTTTTAGGGAAAGCACATGGATTTCTAAAACAATCTCCGGTTTTCAGCGCTTTCCCATTGAGTCTTTTATTAACTGGATTGGAGGAACTGATGGAAATACAACTTTTGCTATGCCCGTGCAAAGTTCAGCTGAATAAATTGGTAACAGCATTCATCTTCACTGGACCTGCTTTATTTTTATTTTTTTTAATGCTTCTAATTTTAAGGCCTTTTAAATATAGATGCGGTCATTGTTGTGCATGTGGATGCTCCTGCAGTTGTACAAATGCTGATACTGAGCAGAACTTTATGAACGCTTGTGTATCTTGCCTGATTCCACCTGTAATGTGGACCTTCATCTTGTTGCTTGATGGAGATTATCTTGCATGCATCTTGACAACATGGAAGGGAGTTTATGTGTTTGATAATCAGCTCAACAGGTTGTGGTGTAAACCTACCGAAGGGTTCCGAAATGAGACAGAGCTACGAGATTTGACTCAAGAGTATATTCATATCTCTCGGGTAAATACTGGCTCATACTGTATGAGCTTTTCTTGTTATTTTAACTTCATAATGTATAATTAGTTTTCTTTCTACCTCCTAAAATGTCAGAAAGAAAAAAAAGACAGTTCAGTTCCCTGATTCTTATAAATGCACTGCATTCTGTATCTGTTTATGATTAATCTTAAAGGGATAGTTCAACCAAAATGGAAATTCATAATCATTTACTTACCCACATGGCATTCCAAACCTGACAGAAATTTTCATTTTTGGGTTAAGTATCCCTTTAAGGCAAATATTAGCTACACTGTGTAAGCTACTTAATGTATTGATTTTTATTCTTTTTCTTTCTTTTTTTCTTCAGCTCTCAGGTTATATTATGATCTCTGTTTTAAGTGTCTTGGCGTCCATCTCAGTGGGTATTAATGACTGCTACATAAAATGTCGTGGACAAACAACAAATACACAGAATCAGAGACAAGGTAGGAGAAAATATTAAGAACAGAGTAAAGGTTCAAACAGTGTGCCACTTCATGCTTAGCCTGGTACTTTCAGCACTGGAAAGGCACACATGTAACAAAAACAGAAATTAGTTTTACTGATGTTGTATACAAATATTTTATCCATATGCTTGCTATTGGTAATAAATGTATCCGTTGTAAAGCATTTAAAATCGATATTCTGTTTTTGCATAATATTTTATAAAACAGTCATAACCTAATACTTTCCAGCTAAAAAACAAATTGTATCTGATCAGCAATCTGAAAGGGGTCATCGGATGCAAAACACACTTTTACATGTTATTTGTACATAAATGTGTGTTGGCAGTGTGTGTACACAACCACCCTATGATGATAAAAATCCACCCAGTGGTATTTTTTTAATCTTCATAAGTAGTATCCCTTTTTTCAAAACAAACCACTCTCAGCATCTTGTCTGTTTGACATCACGCCGACCAAGGCTGCTCCCACGATAGTTCACTGACATGGCCATCTTACCTTATATCCACCCTGAGTGAGCTGAGTGAGCTGTAAACAGTCCGACCGCCATTGTTTCAACGGTGCAGGGGAAGACAAGAATGGTTTCTAATTGATTGAGGTGTTCTGTTGTTAGATGTAATACTAAACATAGCAGTCGTCATTTACTCCAGACATCTGGGCTGCTGAAGATGCAGAGGATTAACGTAACTTTTGTTTTTTAAGGAAAAGCGCCTCGCGATCTATATAAACACATCTATGTTCGCGCAAATCATCTGTGATGCAGCTTCACCTACAGCAGAAGTGAGTGTAAGGGTCATCTTTGCAAATCACCTTTAGTAATAATTAGAGTTGAGCCGGATACTCGGCTGAAACGAGTATCCGGCACGGATAAAGCACTTTTGCCGAGTACGAGTATCATACGAGTAATACGAGTCAATATCTGTGCTCGGATTGAATAAAAATTCTCATTGGGTAGTTTACTGTGTCTGCGTTCTGTGATAGGCTAGTCACAGGGCCCCTCCCCTACACACATACTAGAGATGCGCGGATGAGCTTAAACGTCACCGGAATCCGCAGCTCCAAATAAATGATCCGCCCGCCACCCACCCGCACCTGTATTTTTCTCTGATTTAGATAACCGCACCCGACCCGCACCCGATCGTCATTTACAATTATTCTAATTCTTAGTTTTGCATGATGATATGATGAATGTGATGAACACTTATAAGCTTAATCACTCGTGCTTTTAAGCCAAATCCACGCTAAAAAGAATAACGTTAACTGATATCTGGACGTGACGTATTGTTTTCGGTATAATGTACTGATTCAAATTAGTAATCAATAATAATTTTTATTTTAATACTCGGCGTGCCTCTCTTGACATGCTCTCGCGTATGAACAGGCAGCAAATGTGGTGCTGGCGCGGACGGAGCGGGCGCATCAGGCGCATCAGGTGCAATGATAAAACATATTTCAAAGGAAGCCGGCGCTAGGGTCCTTACCGTCTTTGCTGGGTGTTTTGAGCGAATATTTGCATTTATTCACATACGATTTAGTTACAAATGGTGGCCTGTCATGATTTTGGCTAATGCAGGACACTACTGAATGATGCGCATCAGAGGGGATTTAGAAGTGGGTGCGCAGAGCCGACTGATAAAGAAATGGGTATACGCGGGTTATACACACCACTGCATATTAACCTACTCGAGTATTTAAAACATATGTTAGAAAATACAGTTAATATTTGCGTCATTATTGATTTTTCTCATCCACCCGCGAACCACCCGCAAATAATCAGAATGCAATTTTTTATTACCCGACCCACCCGACCCGCGGATTGTCCGCAGCGCCCGCGGATATAACCGCCATCCGCGCATCACTAACACATACAGATTTATTGTGTTGCTGTGTCCCGCTCTGCTCACACACACACACACAGAACACTGAGAAGAGAAGAGAACAGCGCGCTCTCTCTCTGTTCTCTCCCTCAGTCACTCAGGTTTGCGGGTTTTTTTCCGTTAACGTTTAGGGTTTCTTCAGCATCACTTTTGTTTTTTACTTTGGTTTGTTTGTAGTACTTACTTTTTAACCAGTAGAGTTTTGGTAAACGTGGGGTTTGTTCAGACGTGGTGCTTGGTAAAAGCGACTCGCGTCTCTGCCTGTCGGAGAATTTATTTTTCTTTTTTAAACCGTCAGCTGGCTCTGACCAGTTTTTTTACTTCACGCACTGAGTGTCTGACACTTTCTTTCTGTATTTCATAAATAAATAAATAAATAAAAAAAACACACTGCTCAAGGTTAAAAAAAGAAAGTTATGTTGAAATGAAAACTCTTGTTCATTACATTTTACTTCATAATTGCAACCGCATGTGTTGTATTCATTGTTGCAAAACTTATTCTGTATATAGTTCGTTTGTTATCATAATCAAAACCACTGATCTGAAGCTCAATGCTGATGCTGTCATGTAAATAGTTTTCTAATCAGCAATAAATATAACAATTTCTGATCAACCCATATCAATTGCATGCTTAAAATAACATACCGGTTAAAGCCCCGCCCATTTCAATACAACATGACCCACTTCCAGGTTAAATCCCACCCACTGCCGGGTTAGGCCCCGCCCACTCCGAGTACAGATACAGATACAGATAATTCATATGGTTAACAGATACAGATACAGATACAGATAATGCTGTACTCGCTCATCCCTAGTAATAATGTGCTAGTTAGCAAGTTTCGTAGCTAAATGCGGCTAAAGTAAACAGTACTGCTCATCACCCCACAGAGGAGGGGCGGAGCGAGCAGAGCTCATTAGTATTTAAAGGCAAATGCAAAAAAACAGCTCACTCTTTAGAGATTTTGACATGGTAAAAAGGGTGTTTTTTCACTGAGAATTTAGAAAATGGCCATCTGATGACCCCTTTAAAGTATTTCCAAAGATTTGTTACCTTCATAAAAAACATGCCTTTTTTATGTGTCTCTTCTGGGTCAAAATGCATTATGATGGTTCAACGTAATTTTAGCGCTTGAATACTATTAAGTACTAATTACTGTAAATAATTATGATGTATGTCCAATAGGTTCTGCTAATATGGGACTGCACAACTTAGGGGATTTTGCTACAGCAGTACAGACTCAACAAGGGTTAGAGAGTTCTGATACAACAGGACACCAAGGGTCAAGGGATTCTGCTACAACAGTACAGACACAACAATGGTTAGGGAGTTCTGCTACAACAGGACACCAAGGGTCAAGGGATGTTGCTACAACAGTACAGACACAACAATGGTTAGGGAGTTCTCCTACAACAGGACACCAAGGGTCAAGGGATTCTGCTACAGCAGTACAGACACAACAATGGTTATGGAGTTCTGCTACAACAGGATACCAAGGGTCAAGGGATTCTGCTACAGCAGTACTGACTCAACAAGGGTCAGGGACTTCTGCTACAACAGGACACCAAGACTCAAGGGATTCTGCTACAGCAGTACTGACTCAACAAGGGTCAGGGACTTCTGCTACAACAGGACACCAAGACTCAAGGGATTCTGCTACAGCAGTACTGACTCAACAAGGGTCAGGGACTTCTGCTACAACAGGACACCAAGACTCAAGGGATTCTGCTACAGCAGTACTGACTCAACAAGGGTCAGGGACTTCTGCTACAACAGGACACCAAGACTCAAGGGATTCTGCTACAGCAGTACTGACTCAACAAGGGTCAGGGACTTCTGCTACAACAGGACACCAAGACTCAAGGGATTCTGCTACAGCAGTACAGACACAACAAGGGTCGGGGAGTTCTGCTACAACAGGACACCAAGGGTCAAGGATTTCTGTTACAGAATTAAAGAAACAACAATCTTTTCTGGTAACCAATTCTGCTAAAGTGGGTGGGAGACAGGACAAATCAGGGAGTTCTGATACAGTGGGACATGTACAGCAAGGTTTAATGAGTTTTGCTACAGCAGGACATAGACAGTATAAGCATGTGAGTTCTGCTACAATGTGTCCTCCTACAATGATGCAGGAGCTGCAAACTCTATTGTCAAAGTCACAACAGAAGCAACATTAAAACCCGACAGAGAATCACCATCTCCTAACAAAAGACCAGCTGTTAACAGATTAAAGAGGTGGTTGACTGTTTTTTTTTTTTTGGTTTGTTTTTTTATGTGTGTGTGTGTGTTTATTATTTTTCACATAATTTACGTTTATTCTACACTGCTCTGTCCCTTCTACTATGAATGCTCTGATGGGTTTTATGAAGCCATCCCTCAAAAATACACAATGGGCTCAGATTGGTTAGCTGGTGCAGTGTGTAATTCACTAAACTGCCTAGTGCATGTCTAAACGTCACGCCCCTCAGATCAGTTCCATGTGCTCTGGTGTTGTATTGTAAACACTGGTGTCATCAATATTGCTTATTAATTTGAGCCCAAATGAGACCCAAAGATATTAGTAAAGAGGATTGTGCATAACCTGTGCAAGCACAGCTCTTACATGACATTTCAGAATGGTATGTTTATTTTATTTGTTGTTGTCTCATACTTTTAGATATTTGTAAATGCTACTGCTTATATTAGCTTTTGATATACGTTTTTATCCTGATTAAAGTTTTAATACAGCATGGCAACTGCATGCAAGTCCATGTTTAATGCTTCTTATAGCTATGTGAAAAATATTTGTCTGTCTATACAATAAAGTGTATAATTTGACCACAGTTTATTGATTGAGCTTATGAGTTGATGATCAGGAAAGAGAGAGAGATCAGAGCAGAGCATGTGCAGAGCAGGGGGACACGAGGAACTGAAATAATGGTGTCTTCACATGCTATCAGAAATTTCCTGTCTCCCACTTATGAAGTCATAATTATGAGCTTGTTGTATTCAAGTGCTTTGTTGTTGGAAAGAATAAAATGTAGCATCCCATTGTTCGACAATCATATAAACCTTCACAAGGCTACACGTGCAGTTTGCTGACAATTCTGGAGGTCAAATACACTCATTTCACTGCTTATAAAACATACAATATGCTTCAGATGATTGTCCACTTTAGTGACAAGACAAAGCGGTGTAGTTTTTTTTGTAAGAATAGCATTGACATTAGCAATAGTTGTCTCCTCCACCATGTTTAAAGTTTATGGCCCACCCAACTTTTAGCATTTCTATAAGATTATTGCTGATCACACTGTGCGACATGTCTAATAAACTTGGGTATGACGTGCATGTAAACTGTACGATGATTACACCTATTGACTTGTAGGCTACGACACACATTACTATAGAAAAATATATGGTAACGCTTTAGATTACAGCCTGCAATGTACCATGTAATTAAACAGAATTTACAGCGTACCTACAAATAACTATAGAGTACCTCCACAGTACCTACCTAGATATAACGGAACAATACACAAAGTTTGGGGAATAAGGGGGTAATAACCAGCAAAATTGCAAAGCATTTATAACTAAAGGGCATCTATTCTGAAATTACGTGGTATGTATGACACACAGACAAAATTTTCTGCGTATGCATAACTTACAGCTGAACGCAAGTGTAAACAATGTGGAACAATGTGCAACATTTGGGGGATAAGGGGGTAATGACTTGGAAAATTAAAAGTTTTTATACTGTTAGTATTTCATAAGTAATGTGTAACTATTCTAAGATCACATGGTATGCATGACCTACTGTGATAAGCAACAGTAGTATGATTTAGAACAAGTTGCCTTATTGTAATAACACAAAAATATGATGCAGTATATTTTTTTTTACTACATACTGGGTCCTTTTTGTATTATTACAACATATATTTTGCATGACATACAAATAGTAAACTGTAGTATAACAGTATAATTTAGTAATTATAGTAAAGTTAAAAACCACCAAAACTACCACAGTTCCCTGATACCACACAAACATCTCAGAGATGTCTATGTGAGGTCTGCATTTACATCTGCAAGACATATTTTTTAGGGTGTTTGCTCATCTGCAATATGTCTGTAGGATGTTTCCTATCAGATGTCAAATAGACGTCTATTAGATGTCTTTAAGATGTTTATGATTTAGAATGTATGTAAAACTGACATCTGAGAGACATCTGTCAGACGTTTGTACACAGCTATCTGGGTATACTTCAAGGAGTCATATTATGCTCTTTCACAAAGTCTTGATTTTGTTTTGAGGGTACACTTTCATGCTTGGTGGTTCAAAAAACGCATTATTTTTTTACAATACCTTTCTCCCAGCCTGGCACAAATGGCTCGATGAGTTCTGGGTTTAATGAAGGCCTGCCTTCTAAAAAAACAAAATCAGTTGTGATTGGTTAGCTCTCCTAATGCGTTGCGATTGGCGAACAGCTTAGACAGTGTTTCAGTACTGCCACGCCCCTTGTCTACGAAGCAAGTTCCGTGTACAACTGTTAGCGCAAGCTAGATTAAATTGGTTCTTACGTTTTAAATATGGATATTTTTCTTACAAAAATGCATTGATTTGCTACAGGAGGCCATTATTGACCCTCCAGAGCCATATGAGGCACTTTTTATTATGGATGGATGCACATTATTGGACTTGTTTTAGACTGATGAGGAGAAACAACCGTCTATGCTGTTCTAAAGCTTGGGAGTGCCAGGATAAATTTTATTATCAGATTGCTCCGATTGCATTCGTCTGAAAGAAGGAAGTCATAAACACCTAGCATGCATGGAGGGTGAGTAAATAATACGCTACAGTAGTGTTGGGTCCTATCATCAGCCTGCGAGATCACTGATACATGATATTATCGTGCTAATTTATTTAATTATTTACATACTTAACTTCATTGCCCAAAATCAGCTCCAGCATAAGGCTAAAAGCAGCCTAACATTATCAAAGAACATCATCACTGATTAGCCTCGCCTATTCTAGTGCAAGTTTATGCATTTTAAAAAACACTCACGTTATAAGTGAAGCTGTCCACACTGTACAAGTCTGTGGTGAGTTACGGCTCCGGCGCTGCAACCGGAGTAGATCACGGCTTCGGTACATGTTTCAACCCCCTGTACTGCACACGCCAGCGGTGTGTTACTGCTCAGAAGTGGCCACTCTAGCCAATGCTTGTGTTTATACTCACCGTGCTGCATCGCTAAAGTTTAGTTCCTCACAGAAGTCTTTATTTTTATATTAGGTTAAATATAAGCTTTGTGCAACACTTCTTTACATTATGCAAAATTGACATTTATTAACAGTTTTTTTTTTTTTTTTTGCAATGTCTTTTTCTCTAATTGTAATCACAGGTGAAATCAGAGAGGGAGGACTTTTCTGCTCCCTCATGTACTGCAGGGACAACTTTGCAAGTATATGCAAAAGATCTCCTCTAGAAATTCCTCAACTCCTATCCACAGCTGAAAGGAAAAATCGACAGCATGCCTATTAAAAGTAAATGTAGAACTGATTTGTGTTTTTTTTGTTTGATTTTTCTGTTCTTTGTACTTTGTATAAATGGCTGTAAATTAATTATTTTTTTTTCTGCATTGTGTTCTTAGAAAAATTCTGTTAAAAATAAAAATATTTCTTTGTTACCTTAAGGTCTTTGGACCTTGCATTTGACTATGTAATATAGTTCGATGTTAATCATTTTGAAACATATTGTAGCATAAATCAAATTAAATAAGTACACCCTAGATGCAATTCAGCAAATGTATGATATTCTAGTACTTATGTCCTCCAGAACTTTAAGTATAGCTGACTGAAATACATGTCCAGGATTTTCACTGTGGGATGATGAATATCTTCATTGTCATGCTAAAAAAAATGCCCAATAATGCAGGGATTGAGGGGAGGGTATCATCTTTTGTTTCAAATTTTTGTATTATATCACACAGTGGTGTGTGAATTAATGACAGCATTGATAAAGCATAACTCCCTCATACACTCTTAAAAATAAAGGTGCTTCACGATGCCATAGAAGAACCTTTTTTTTTTTTAAATGGTTCTATAAAAAAATATCTTTAACAACTGAAGAACCTTTCTGTTTCACAAAAGGTTCTTTGTGGTGAAAGAAGGTTCTTCAGATTATAAAAAGGTAAGAAAGAGATGGTTCTTTAAAGAGCCTTTGACTGAATGGTTCTTTGTGAAACCAGAAATGGTTCTTCTATGGCATCGCTGTGAAGAACCTTTTTAAAGCACCTTTATTTTTAAGAGTATACCTTCAGCATTTATAAATCCATATATAAGAGCTTTACCACTAAACGTCACTGTGGGATCCAGGCACTTCTCACTAGTATTATACTGTGATATACAGTAAATAGCGGTAGAAATTACAGAAATGTCTAACAGTCAACTTTTGTCAGATTTGCTTATGTCTCTGTGTGAACAATGGTTGTTGATGTGTAATAACAAGATGTGTGTGTGTGTGTGTGTGTGTGTGTGTGTTTTTTTTTGTTTTTGTTTTTTTTGCACTGTGGTTATGTGAAATGTTCTCATACATTCCCAGTACTGCACACTTGCAGTGTCAAAAGACTCATTTTATACATCAACAAACTGATTTGATCAGGGATGTTGTCAGATGTCTCTTTGAGAAACATGTTAGTTGTTAGTTTGTTAGTGCTTTCGTTTTCCCTTCTCACTTCTATTTTCATTGTCTTCATTTAATAAAAAAGTGATAAAAAATTATGACAATTATGCTTATTTAGTTGACTGTGCCTTCTTTCGGACTATAAGAGAAAGAACACGGCAGGTTAAGCACATATTGATAGACATGATGTAAAAAAAAAAAAAACATTGTTTAACTACAGTAACTATACAGTAGATAATAATGATGTCTTTTAGCATAGAGTATTTTGAGTGATTATAGTAATTTAGTTTCGTTTCATTTACTACTGCTGTAGATTTGTCTTTGTTTACTTAGTTAATCGTTAAACTGCTAGCAACTCTCAGCAGCCTGTTTACAGATGAAACTGACCTGCACTTGAAGTCCCGAACAGGGGTGCATTTCCCAAAAGCATCGTTAGCCAACTATGGTCGCAAGTTCCGTCGTTACCAACATAGTTCAACGTTTCGTGATTCCCGAAACCACAGTTCAAACGAACATTTGCAAACAGCGTCACAAACTTACGTGGTTGGAACTACAGCTCACGACCTGTGATAGAAGCATAGTTCCTTGTTAGTAAGACATATGGGCTCAATAATTTATGCTCTTGGGCACAATAAGCAAGCTAACATGCAGTACAATCGATATTTTTCACTCTATCTAAATATAAATGCATTTTAATCTATGTATTTTTAGTAGCCTCTGCAAGGGACGTTTTTAAACAGTGCACATGCCCATAAATGCCTACAGGAACCCAGGAGTATGACGTAACAGGGAACCGGCAATGAATCAAACATCAAATAAAGCAAAATGACATGGAACAAAAAATAGTGGATTAGTCTTCAGGTGCCATGTTTAATATAGCTGCATTTTAGATCTCTAATCAGTTAAATAGCATAAATTATTACTCGGTGACGTCATTACCAATGGCCCTACATTGTTGAACTAATATAGTTTAAACGAGGGAGATGCGACCGTGTTCAGGAAACAGTCATGACTAGCTGGTTTGTTTTCAGAACAATGCATCGTACTATGGAGGTTAATCAACAGATTACGTCGTTGTACGGGAAACGCACCCCAGGTCAGTAGTTTTGCTTCTATGATCCACCTGGGCACTTCCACTCCATTCTCGAGTCACCTGCAGTGATTACTCTGTTAAAACGTTTGGTGGAAACTCGGAGCGTGTGTGCGAGCCGAATCGCGTGACCAGTTAAGACTAACCGATTCGTGATTTATTAGAGATTTGTTATCGAATGGTGATCCACCAAATACTGATTGATTGTACAGTAATTGAATCAATGTATCTGAAACTGCAATCAGCAGTTCAGTGATATCACATTCATCTTTACTGTCTCCATTAAATAAAACTTCAGAGATGGGAAGTAACGAAGTACAAATACTTTACTGTTACTGTAATTAAAAAGATTTTCCCGGCATCAGTACTTTACTTCACTATTTATTTTTCTGACTACTTTTTACTCTTACACCTTACATTTTTACATTTTTACACAAATATCTGTACTTTTTACTTCGTACAAACCAGGCTCGTTAGTTTTAATCAACATTTGGTGGGTCACCATTCGAAAACAAATGTCTAATAAATCATGGATAGGTTATTTTATATATACATGGATAGGTTATTTTATATATAATATAAGATTTATTTTTGGCGTTTTTGACAATAAGCAAAGTGGGAGAGAGAGAGGAGTGCAATGGTGCTATATGTCGACGCGCAAACCATGAGGCTATTGGTGCCGACGTGGATCGGTTAGTCTTTACTGCCAAAGCGATTCGGCTCGCACTCCACGTCTCCACCAAAATGGTTTATATCAGAGTAATCATTGCAAGTGACTCGAGAATGGAGTGAAAGCACCCGAGTGGATCATAGAAGCAAAACAGTTGCCCTGTTCAGGACTTCAAGTTCAGGTCAGTTTCATTTGTAACAGGCTGCTAAGAGTTGCTAGCAGTTTAATGCTTAACTAAGTAAGCAAAGACAAAACTACAGCAGTATTACTATAAACGGAACTAAACTAAATTACTATCATCACTCAAAATACTCTATGCTAAAGGACATCATTGTTATCTACTGTAAAGTTACAATAGTAATTTAACAAACAGATGTTATTAAACATTGTTTTGTAATACGCTCAGAGGGAACAAAAATCCATGGTTACTGTAGTTAAACCATGGTAACCACAAATGACATGTTCAGTATTAGGATTTTTCTGTAAAGATATTGTCATGATGTAATCATTGTTGTACTAATAAAGTGAGATGCAGAGAGATATCATGGAAAATTAAGAGACTGAAAAGGAAAATGGACGTGAAGGTGCAGTTCATAAGAGAGCCTTTTTCTTATTTTGCAAGGCCCCACCCTAAAGTTTTAAACATTTATTTAAATATGATGGCCATACAAAAATCCATGGTTTCAAAATTTGTTGTGGGTGTATGGGATGGCTTGGACGAGTGTGAGATTTCCTGGCCTAAAATTTTGTCCCAGTCCTGCCCTGTTCTACATGGTGGTTACTTAGCTTTGATACATTCATTAGCTAACAAATTTTTAAATGTAAGTTATTTTGTATTAATGTGTCAATATGATGAGAGGGCCAGTTACCAGCGTGACACTTTCTACTTAAGTACATGTCTGAGCCCATAATTATTTACTTTAACTTAAGTAAATAAGTGTAGTCAGTACTTCTGCTTTTACCAGAGTATTTTTAAACATGAGTACCTGTACTTCTACTTGAGTGAAGGATGTGTGTACTTTAGCCATCTCTGTAAAACTTACATTTTCTCACATTTACTGAGACACAGATCACTGATAAAGAGAGCTCTTCCTGTCTCTCTCCTTTTTTTTTTCAATGAGACACCTTTAAAAGTTGATGAAGTAGCAGAACGACACACAGACGGCACAGCACAATACAGCCACAACGGTGAGTATAAAAACACACAGCAACTTTAAAATAAAGAAACTTCAATTCATTCAAAATTTTAAAAGGGTGATATTCAAAAGTATGTTGCAAGTGATGATTAGAATATAACTGAATTGTTTGTATGTCATATTATGTCATTTTGTACTTTGCAGAATTCCACCATTCTGTCCATTACTTCTTCAAAATTATCTTATGCACTGAACTGAAACATTTTGAGCGCAAAAGACCAGATCATCAAATACATAATACATAACAAATACATAAATAAGCTGGTTTGTCATATCAGACCCTAAGATGCCTGCAGCAGCACGATTGGCATCCACACTTCAGCGTAGTCTGGGCAAAAATAAAATGTTCAGCACTTTTCCAGCAAACATTCTGTTGATTCCATTGGAGATTTTGGCAGATTACAAATTTTCATGTCCGTGTGACTGGCCAAAGGATACAGTCCTAACAGGCCTAATATTTGGTGCTCCTGCAACGTTTTTTTTTGCTTTAATGCTTCTCTACTATTGGCATGTTAGATGTGTAAAGAAAGAGAAACAAAACACTTTCATAAGTTTACTCTTAGTTGTGTTCCCACCTATTCTTTGGATCATTCTGTTGCTCTTTGATGGGGAATACATTGCCTGTAGTTTATCAGACTGGAAAGGAGAGTATGTTCTTGATGACAAACTCAAAATAAAATGGTGTAAACCTACTGAAGCGATCCCTGGAAGAAATGAGACTGAACTGCTAAAGCTGACACTTAGATATATCAGTACATCACAAGTAAGTCACAGACTGTAATGGCATATAATGAAATTTCATTAGTGATTTCTATAATGTACTCTTACTTGGATAGAGCAACAACAAAAAAGACTTATGATATTCACATGTGAAAAGTGTTGTTTCTGAAATGGACTGTTTTGTTTTCCCCCTCTCAGCGTGATGGGTTTATTGCGCTTCTTATCTGTGCCATTGTGATTATTCTTGGGGTTGGTTTTACCTGCTTGTGCAGACTGGAAGAGCCAGCGGAACCGTCTCAGGAAGAAGTTCGCCTTTAACAGTAATTTTATACTTTGTCAAACTTCATAATAATCTTCAGAATCAGTCAACATTGTTCTTTTGTCAGTGGGAATCATACGCATGATCTGAATGTGCATTTTAAAAGGGATATAGTTCACTCTAGAATTTTTAAAGGGATGGGTCACCCAGAAATAACAATTGTCCTTCACCCTCGAGTCATTGTAAACCTTCTGAGTCTGAGTGTCTTATGAGTCAATTATCTTCACATAATGTGAGAAAAGTCAGCATTGTTTTCTTAGTATCTTTTTTTGTAAATTAATTTCTTGATGGCTGAATGCTTTTATAACCAGCAGACATATATCGCTTTGGTGTTTAGAAATAGTTTGATTTTGAATTTTTTTTTTTCAGCACAACTTTATTAGAAAAGAAGAAAATGATTGAAAAGTACATTATGGATGGATGGAGGCATGAATCTTATAAAATTCCTACTTTTTGAATGCTTGACTGAATGTAACTTTCAGTTATACATTTAAGGTTTTGTCAAACCAAGGTTATAGATTGGATTGATTTTAGCCCTCTTTAATCTGAGTTTATACACCTCAAATTTTGAATGAAAAAATCATTATTTGTTTATAATTTTGTCAATAAAATATGAAAAAGACACTGTTTATCATACTAGTGTGCTTTAATGTTTAACCAGAAAGTTTGTCTTGAACTTTTATTTTGTGCAAAATGCAATAAAGTTCCCTGTCAAAAATGACCAGCCTTCAAAAAAAGTAGCTTATAAATCTCTCTTATGGGATATTATCACCAAATATTGGATTTAACTTTGTCGTCAGCTTGTTTTCTTTCAGTTAGCTTTTGTGTTTATTTTTGAAAGTGATTTATCATAAGCCTCATTGATTTGATATAGTTAAAGTTCATAGATAAATATAAAGATATCTGCTATAGATAAAATTCATCTCTATGAAAAAGAAAGCCTGTAATACTCAAAATAATTAGTTTTTGTATATGAATTTGTGTGACTTGTGTGAAAGTGTGAAAGAGTGTGAAAGAGAGTTTAGTAACCTTAAAAAGTTTGAATGTATATTTCTTTAAATGAGACATGAAAACGAGGTAACGATTTTAACAACAGATACAATTTTCACTCTCTTCCTCACGCAAGCTATGCAAGACATCAAACAAAATCTTGCTGATAGCTCCTCTTTTTTTCATCATCAAATTTGGAACACAACTTGTTTAGATTGATGGCTTTACTTTTGTTGCAGTTTAGGGTAAACGTACAAAAAAAAAAAACATGCAGTTTGATAAAGATCATGTGGACAAGTCAGAAGGAGAAATTGGAGAAATGTTTTGTGGACGAATGAGACCAAAATATAATTTGTAGTTTAAATAAAAAAGTGTTATGTTTGGAGACAGAAAAGCACTGCATTCCAGCATTAATTGAACCTTATCTGATCTGTGAAACGTGGTGGTAGTATCATGGTTTGGGTCCGTTTTGCTGCATCTGGTCCAGGACGATTTGCCATTATTGATGGATCAATAAATTCTAAATTATACCAACAAATTCTAAAGGAAAATGTCAGGACATCTGTCCAAGAACTAAAATCTAAAGAGAAAGTGGGTCTTGCAGCAAGACAACGACTCCAAGCACACATTCTACCAAAAAATGGTTAAACAAGAACAAAGGTAATGTTTTGGAACGCTCAAATCAAAGTCTGGACCTTAATCCAATTTAAATGTTGTGAAAGGACCTTGAATCAAGCAGTTTTTAGGAGGAAACCCACCAATATCACAGGGTTCAAGTGTTTCTGTACTAAAGAATGGGCTAAAATTCCTACAATCTGTTGTGCAGGACTGATCAGCAGTTACAAAAAACATTACCTGCAGTTATTGCTTCAAAAAGGGGTCACAACAGATACTGAAAGCATATTCTTTTGCACCTCGCAAATATTTAACACTGGATCATTTTTATCAATAACTAAATGACAAAGTATATATTTTTGTCTAGTTTGTTTGATTGGATTCTCTTTGTCAACATTTAGGGCTTTTGTGAAAATCTGATGATGTTTTGTGTTATATTTATGCAGAAATATAGAAAATTCTGACAACTTCACTTCAAATGTTGACTACTAGATGTATATATATGGCCATAAAAGGTAAGTTGTGGGAACAAGTGTTATTCATATGCAGTAACAGGATGTGTGATTTATCGCACTTTGACTGTGGGTGCAACGTAAACTTGCACGTGCAGTCTAGCACACTTTCAGTAAGATGCTGTTGGTGACATTTGATCATAGGTGTGGCCAAACATGTATTTTTTTTAAACTCTGATGTCAGATAAATGTTTATTCCTTTGTTATACTGTAATGTGGAGAGGGAGACGAGAGGCGAGATGGTCCATATGCAAGCTTTTATTAATAAAGGCAAAGGCATGGTCAGACAGGCAGGGTCAGAATAACAGCAAACAGGTATATTGGGGTGAGGCTTGAGAGTAGTCCGTGAGGCTGGCGTGGGTCGATCAGCGGCGAACATAATCCATGACGTGAAACAGAAGAGTAATCCTTTCAACGAGCTAGAGTCCAGAAAGGCAGGCGGCGAGACAGACGAAACGAGATGGCCAGGCGAGAATACAAAACTAAGGGAACTCAGGAACTCAGGAACACTTTTCAAATATGTATTTTTTGGAGAATATATTTGTACCCAGATCTATATAATTCAGTTACTGATGTAGATAAATTATATTCTTCATTTAAGGAGATCTTCCCTCCATTTAAAGATCTCTTGGCTTGGACAGACATTTTCACAGACCATAACAGAGAGAAGCAGTCAAAAGGATCATCAAATATCCCTCAGATTTGTCCTGAAATTTTGTTCATCCTTCTTAGGACAACCCTGCTCCTGACCCTGACCCCAACCCAAACACCAACTCCTCTCCCGACAGAATGAGGGAGAAGATGAAGGACTGAATGAATTTGCCCCAAACTATGCTCTTTGATCACAACCCCGATCACAACTCCAACCCCATTTATATTACCCTCATGTTCTAAAACCAAAGCCTCATTTTTCATTTTGTTCACCTTCAAAACACGAATAAAGATTTAAGCACACACACACACACGTTTGTTTTTGTGAATTGTGGGGACTTTCCATAGACTACTATAGATTTTATACTGACCAAACGATATTGTCTATCCCCTAACCCAACCCTAACCCTAAACCTAGCCCTCACAGAAAACATGTTTGCATCGTTACACTTTCAGATAAACATCATTTACTATTATTAATAATTTTTTAACATTGTGGGGACAGCAGGCTGGGATTTATCTGGTCTATATGGGTGTCAAATGGGCATGGGCTCAGAGTGGGCACTTTGATGGGCTGAATCTTGGATAAAGTTGTGGGCTTCAGTTAGGTTGCCCTGTTTATTTGTGTAACGGAGACTCGTGGGAAGCGTATGAGATCCACGTGCGAGCTTTATTTGAACACAGAGTAGTTAGACAGGCAGGGTCAATCTCCAAACAATCTGTGAAACGTAGGCAAGACAAAACGTAATCCAATAAAACAGGCAATGAGTCCAAATACCGGTGAGCAGTCCAAATGAGCAAAATAAACAAGGCTATGAAAACTAGGCTAAACTATGGCAGAGAACTAGACAGAACTATGGCAAGAAAACAAGGCAAAACAATGACAAGAAACAAAACCGTGGCAAAAACAAGGCAAGGAAATTCGAGAAAATGCTTAGTAGAGTCTGCACAGCAAAACAATACTTCGCGAAGCCTGTTTGGTAATGGCCTCCTTTTATTGCCACCAAACAGGAAGTTACCAATGAAGCAGCAGAGGGAGCAGCAACAGTCAGTCAGTGGGTGAGGGCTCCCTCTGCTGGCGTGGCGTTACAATTTGTTGGTCCCATATGGGCCACATTTGGGCTATATTAGGCTGTATTTATAGTATTATATAGCCGTTGTTTGACCCTGCCTGCCTGACCATGTCTATGTCTCGTCTTTACAATAAAAGTTTGCATATGGATCCGCTCGTCTCTTGTCCCGCTCCCTCTGTTACAGAATACTCGGCCACACAAGGATCCAGCAACTTTTCGTCCGGACATCACACAGGTATGGACACTACAAGACAGTTATTAGCCCTCCAGCAGGGCACCTGATTGCTGGAGGGCTACATCCAGGAGTATTTGTCTATTGCGCATTATTCAGATTTGCCCGAATGCGCACTGATAGACTTTTTTTGTGAGGGCGTTAACCATCCGCTTAAGTCATAGCTCATTCGCGAGGCTCCTCGTTCATCGCTTGAGCATTTTTTGGACTTTGCTTTAATGTGTGTGGGCTCGTCGTTTACTGTGGGGGACGCGGAGGAGGAACGCAACAACGCGGTAATGGCGGCCGCGCACCCCGCTCACAAAATGACGGCCGCGCCGGAGCGCGACGCCACGGACACGCTGGCCGCCTGGCTCGTTCGGGAAATGGCGGCCACACTAGAGCGCGCTCATGCAATGACAGCGATGGCGGGGCCCGTTCACAAAATGGCGGTGAAGACAGGGCTCCATGATGTCACAGCTGCCATACCAGAGCCAAGTCACGTTGTAGCTGCGTCTCCTGAGTTAAGTCAAGTTTCTAAGTCAAGTCAAGTTACAGCTGCGGTTCCTGAGTCAAGTCAAGTTTCTAAGTCAAGTCAAGTTGCAGCTGCGGTTCCTGAGTCAAGTCAAGTTTCTAAGTCAAGTCAAGTTGCAGCTGCGTTTCCTGAGTCAAGTCAAGTTTCCAAGTCAAGTCAGGTTACAGCAGCATTTCCTGCATCAAGTCGAGCTGCAGCTGTGTCTTCCAAGTCCAGTCAAGCTTCCAAGTCTAGTCAAGCTTCCAAGTCCAGTCAAGCCAAAGCCGTCATTCCTGAGTCAAGCAAGGTCACGGGCGTCGTTCCTTCAAGGTCAAGTAAGGTTTCACCCGAGCACCCAGAACCACCGTACAAGATGGCCGCCACACCACGTCAGCCAAGCCAGTGCCTGCTAACGCCACGTCAGCCAAGCCAGCGCCCGCTCACGCCACGTCAGCCAAGCCACAGCCTGTTAACGTCATGTCTGCTTCCCCTGAACCTGCACCAGCTGCAGTTCCTGCAAGGTCAAGTCACGTCACAGCTGCTGTTCCCGCAAAGTCAAGTCACGTCACAGCTGCTGTTCCCGCAAAGTCAAGTCACGTCACAGCTGCTGTTCCAGCCAAGCCAAGTCACGTCACAGCCGTTCCAGCCAAGCCAAGTCAAGTCACTGCTGTTGCACTAAAGCCAAGTCAAGTCACAGCTGTTCCGTCCAAGCCAAGTCAAGTCACAGCTGTTCCATCCAAGCCAAGTCAAGTCACAGCTGTTCCAGCCAAGCCAAGCAAAGTCACAGCCGTGGTTAGGGCAGAGCAGGGGATGCAGAAGCCCTCCGGGGCGGAGCAGAGGGCGCAGGAGCCCTCCAGGGCAGAGCAGGAGGCACAAGAACCCTCCATGGCAGAGCCGGAGGCGGAGCAGGAGGTGCAAGAGCCCTCCAGGGCGGAGCCGGAGGCGCAGAAGCCCTCCAGGGCGGAGACAGAGGCGCAGGAGCCCTCCAGGGTGGAGCCGGAGGCGCGGGGGTCCTCCAGGGTGGAGCCGGAGGCGCAGGAGCCACGGCAGTTTTTTTTTTTTTTTTTGCAAAAATTAATGCAAAATTGCATTAATGTGACTGCACCTAACAGTTGTCCTTTTAAACAAAAACATAAAACATAAAAGGTAAAAGTTATATAATTTAAGCAATTTCTAAATGAAATGCCATCAGACATCAAATGAGTGTTAATACTGTATGTATTTTGTAGTCTAATGGCCGTTAATGTATAAAAAAGTAAAGATCTGGATTTGGTATGCAAATAAATTACACAAGAATGAACACCAATCAAAGTTCAGTATGCACTGATCACCATGACCAACATTCTAACAATGTAATACAAGATTGTAATTATTACTTTTAATTATTGTACTTTTAATTATTGTATTACTTTTAATTATAGATTGCAATTATTACTTTATTACTGTACATTGTATTTCCTTAAAATTGGCAGTTTTATGAAAGCTAAAGACTAAATTATCTGTAAAACAATTTGAATGTAGTATTGAACATGGTTAAAACTATTTAGTTTATAGGTTATGGTCTGGCAGCTGCATTCTGCATTCCAGGACTTTTTGTCGTGTTTATAATTGACTGCACAAGTGGAACATTAAACAGAGCAAGAAATTTGGAGGAAAGCACTTAAAAGTGACAGTAATTTGTAAAGCCAAAAACTACTTAAAACGCTACAACAGTACAGTGGATGTTTAGTTCTGTTCTTTTTTTAAAAAAAACATGTGGAGCAATACAACTTTTTCACAACTCAAAAGTTAAACACCACTGAGCATCTAAAAACTAGACTGGCATGTGGGTTATGTATAATTTCATTCTTCTGTCTGTGTGAATGATGTTCATCACTTTGTACTAACAGGATGTGTGGTTTTCTGCACCTGAAGTACAGTGCAAGCTTTTCTCATCTGCCATTTTTTTTTTTTTTTTTTTTTTTTTTTTTTGTGAAATGAGATGTTTTACTCCCGTTTTACTATTTTAAAATTTCATGTTTAATTGTACTTGCCAATTATTTGTAATTCATCATGAAATGTAATTGGAATTTTTGAGTAAAAAGTTCTCAATGCCTAAGTGTAATCACTTTATTTAGTAAAAATAATAAAAGTACAGAAGAAGTGTACATTTTTATGAAGCATGCATGTGTGCATGTGTTAATTTATTTTGACCTGCAGGAGACAGAATATGGAAGTTGTAGAGTCATGATGTGTTTTCTCACTTTTGTAATGGCACTTGTTTGTTGAGAACCTGAGTTTCTTGAAAGACACTTCCTGTCTCTTTCCTGCTAAGATGTGCAGCAGACACATTTAAGTGCTAAAGAAGCAGAATGAACCACAAAAAAAAAAAAAAAAAAAAACATTTTAACAGAGCCACAACAAGGGTGGCAAGGGAGGTAAAAATTGTCTACCATGTTTCAGTTGACAGGCCTCATTTATAAATTGTCTTACATTTGATCTTACAGTCATTTCTTAAATGTGTGTACACTGTAAACAAATAAAAAACTTAACTGTAAAATATTAAATGCTACTTGTTCAACCTCCACATTATCGAGTCACTTGTGCACATCATAAAATGTTTCTAATTTTTTTGAACAAGTTGCATTTGCTTTGGTACATTCATGCAGCTGATTATGCAACTGATTTGTCTGCGGTTTTGTACATTATCAGTTCCTTCAGTGAACTATCAGTGAACTGTTCAAGTGAATATTGACGTTCACTAATGTAGAAACTACAGATCAACCAATGATAAAGCAGCTCTCTGAAATAGCTCAAAAGTACATCTCAACACCTCATGAACCTTCAATTGGAAAGCATATATAGACAGAGGACAACACAAGGGTTACAAATTCTGACAGTGGACTTTCCAATTTATATTTCCGCCTTTGCCTATATTTTTTTTTTTTTTTTTTTTTTTCTATTTCATTTTTCATTTTCTATTACTTTTGTAATAGGCTAAACTGCTGAACTGGTAAGCAGAAGGTTGCTGGTTCACAACTACCTGAGCAAAGCTCTTTTCTCCAGGGGATTGGGGGTACCTGTAATAAGAACACTGTAAGTCATTTTGGATAAAAGTTTCATGACTTTATTTGTTGATGCTTTTGGAACCTCTGAAAGTCGGCCTCCATTGACTAATGCTGTATGAACAGAAACCGGCAGAACAGAATCACATCCTCAATGTCTTTTAGTCTTTTTCTAGATGCTCTCACTGGCTCTGAGCTCACTGAGGATGAAGAGGCCACAGCAACATCTGGCCCAGATGAGGCAGTAATGGCAGGTGGAGGATCTCATCCATGGCACCAGACCATTTCCAGGATGCTGCTGTGGATTTCTCCTTTTTCACTGCTCACACCAGTCTGCAGACATTTCAGATCATACAAAAATTTTTTTTTTTTTTACAATAATAATTATTTTTTTTATATCTGTATTAAAGTAACAAAATTATCTTACTTTATATTTTTGTTTCAGATCTTCCTTTCTTCCCACAAATGCTGCTGTTACCTGCACCAACACAAAGATCTACAGCAAATGCACAGAAATTATGAATCAAAAAAGTGCTGTAATAACTGTTTGATGTTCCAATAAATAAAATAAACTACAACTTAAGATTTAAAAGATGGTTTATTAATTTATGTAAATGTATACTCACTGAAAGCCTTTGGTGGCAGCATTCCTTCATCAGTCACTCTTCACCGCATAAACACGTGTGTCTCGTCTGTCCCTGTAATATTCAGACATGATTCAGTTACCCCTGTGATTCAATACTGCATTCACATTTTGAGGTAGTTGCTGATTTGTTAACTGGCTTTTTAATCCAACACAAATGCTCCTCAATTTATCAACAGTACTAATGGACAAATGAAATAGATAAACTCATGTTTAGTTACTTTATGTACATGTGTTTATTTACATTATTTACATTAAACTAAAGCAGTGTTGACAACAGTGAATTCTACATAATAAGCACACCTAACGTACATCACTCACTCAGATGTCTGTTTCATGTTGTGATGTGCTCATCTGCAATTCTCTTACAACATTTTCCTGTCAGTTGTTAAATATACATTTAGTAATCATCTTTAAGATGTATATGGATAACGTATCCACTTTGTTGACGTATGTGGACAAGTGGTGGAATCGTTGATCACATGGCTGCCGCTTTCTCTAGCAGTGGAAGCGTTTTGTGCAGTTGAAGCGGTGGTCGCGTTGCGGTCACGGAGCGGACGTTGCCATTTGTATTTACTAAAAACTAACAAAATAAATGCAGTAGGCAACCCATTCTTCTGTTGTTTGTTTGTTTGTTTTGTTTTTTTCCTTCATTTTATGATTCCTGGAAGAAATCACTTGCCTGTGATCAAAGACAGTGAGAGCTGATGGTGGGGAATATGGCCAAATTCATGTAAAATTATTAGCTCCTAACAGCTTTAACTAAGTTTTGGCTACTGGAAACTAAGGAAAGGACTAAATAATTGGTAAATCTGATAAAAACAGACACATTTATCCAAATTTATTACTTTTCCCTTTGTAACCCCTTTGTAATTTTCATAAGTAACATCTAGGTTACGTACGTAACCCTCGTTCCCTGAAGGAGGGAACGGAGACGTTACATATGGGAACTCGCTTGAGTGACCATTCACCTCTGAGCTTTATAGAAAAGGCCAATGAAAATTGGCGAGTGGAATTTGCATGCAACGCCACTCCCCCGTACATACAGGTATATAAGATGGCGGCGTGCATCCACTCATTCAGGTTTTTGCTGAGGAGCCGAGCCACAGCCCGGCGTCAGCGTGACCTAGGGTTGTGGCAAGGGGATGTAACATCTCTGTTCCCTCCTTCAGGGAACGAGGGTTATGTACGTAACCTAGACGTTCCCCTTCAGTCGTTTCACTACGACGTTACATATGGGAACAGACCCATGGAAAAGGCCACAACCCTAAGGCCGCATTACGCAAGAGACCAAATGCTGACAGGCGGACGTGTCAGACAGTGGAGTCAATACGTAACCTTCCCAACACCCTGGGGGCCTGTAAGGGGGCCCCACAGGGGTGCAAGTTGTACTGAAGCATGGGTTGGGGGGGCGGAGCACATGTGGTTTAGGCATGTGGAATAAAGAAATTGAATATATCTATTCTGGTTATAGGTATATGAGGGGAAACACAGCCTTCTGGCTGACTGTGGAAAAATACTGAGACATGTTGCCACAACCTTCTGGGCGAAGGAGACCCAGTTGGAGCACAGTCGCGGACTACTCCGCATCTAGTCCTGACTGCGGGGCATGGAGGACCCAGGGTTCACCAGAGGGAACATTCTGGGAAATAGCGCACGGATCCCGTGGGAATGGCGCAACAAGCCGACACTTGCCGGCCTCCCGCAGATTACCTGATGTTTACCTTAAGACACGGGAGGACACGGGCTCGACACGAAGATTATAAAATCTCGCGAAGGTGTTAGGTGTCGCCCAGCCCGCAGCTCTGCAGATGTCAGCTAGCGGGGCGCCGTGCGCCAGCACATAGGAGGAGGCAACACTTCGGGTGGAGTGAGCTCTAACTCCTAGGGGGCACGGCTCCCCCTGGCCTTCACACGCCAGGAAGATGGCATCTACCACCCAATGGGCCAACCTCTGCTTGGAGACAGCATTTCCTTTCTGCTGTCCTCCAAAGCAAACAAAGAGCTGCTCGGAGCGTCTGAAGCTCCGGGTGCGGTCCACGTAAATTTGCAAAGCTCGAACGGGACATAGCAACTCTAAGGGACATGCTTGCCCGTTGCATACAGCACCCCAACCCATGGTGGAGGCATCCGTGTAGACCACAACATGCCTGGACACCTGTCCTAAGGTACTTTTTGCCACGGTTTTGTTTCACCTGTCCTAAGGTCCGTAGGAAGGCAGGGTCTGACCACAGGCTGAATAGGCGGCGACACTGCGGGGAAACGCCAATCCGGAGTGTGCCACGGTGCCATGCCCATCTCGGGACTCGATCGTGTAGCCAGCGCTGAAGCGGTCTCATATCAAGCAGGCCGAGCGGCGTTACTGCGGCCATATGCCCCAGGAGCCTCTGAAAAGTTTTAAGAGGGACTGCTGTCTTGTGTCTGAATAGTTTCAGACAGTTCAGCACTGACTGCGTGCGCTCGTTGGTGAGGCAGGCTGTCATGTTGACCGAGTCCAGCTCTATACGAGCGTATGTGATGCTCGGTGGGTTCAGGTGTAGTGCACCCAAGATGGAGGTGTGTGTTTCCGGTAAGAGAAACAGGAGAGGGAATCCCAGTTTAACAGGTTTAATCAAAAGGATGTTTGTATAAGTTACTTCACAAACGTGTGGTCTGTAGATCCATTTTAAAATTATTCACAGGGCTTATTTAACCATGCGCACAAGACATGCAATGGGTTTATCACCACACCCTTATTGTAATTTTTGTGGGCCAGGTTACATGGGCACGCTGATGCATATGCTTTGGGAATGTCCAGATGTGCAAAATTTCTGGGATATGGTGCTTGATGTTCTGTACAAGATCAGTGGAATTTGTTTTCCCAAAGACCCTGTTCTGTTATTGTTGAATGACAACTCTCAATTTCCTCTAAAGGAGAAGGACTGGAAATTTTGGTTAGCTGCCTCGACTGCTGCAAAAAAACTTTTAGTTCAAAGATGGAAACCTCCACATGACCTTTCTATTAAGCACTGGTTTCATTCTTTACTTGAGATCTTATATTTGGAACTGTCCTCAACACGGACCAATCATGCTAAACCCACCATTTTATCTATGTGGAAGAATTGTATCTGTTCAGTCAGAGAGATTTTGGACATTTAACCCATCTTTAGTAATTTTGTAGGTATTTTATTTATGTACCTGTAATTTTTTTCTTTCCCAAATTCCTGAAGTGCGATGGGTGGGGAGAGGGTTGGGGGGGAGGTTGTGGGAGGTAATAATTGTTTGATACTTTTTCTTGTTTGATGTAACTTATATGCTACTTTGAAAACAAATAAAAACACTGAATTACAAATGTGTGGTCTATAATAAACAGAAGAAATACAAAGAAAACAGTTGTAAATATATCAGTAAACACAATATTCAGTTATTAAATAATATATATTTACATAAATGATTTATCTCTGTGCTGATTTTAAATAATTAAGTAAACAATGAAAAGCAGATTACACGATCAGTGTATATGCTCCATTATTACAAATGAGGAGCATGCAAAGTAATCAAATGCGACATTTTCAAACAATATTGAACAAATTGGGTGATACGTAACTAGTATGTGAACATAAACCTTCGTATTTGAATAGAAATACACTTATTTCAAGCTCAAAGTCCGAAAAAAATGAAGTTTCACTTTCTGTTCCACTTTCGTTTGTGACGCAGTTTAAATTGCGTTACATTCACGAGCAAATATTGGCAATTCGGAGCAATAATAATAATTACAAAAGGCAGAATATATATGAGAAACTCACCCGTAATCATTTACGCACTGGAAAAAACATATACAAAGGTGATTAAACAGTCCAGCCAGCCTGATATGTAACCTGCCGCTGTCGAGTCAAAATGTCCGCTCCTAACTGAACTGCATACGTCACATGCCACACGGGGGCGTGGTTAGGGCTTTCTCACACAGCCGCCCCCAAATGTGTGTAAGGACATTTGAAATGGTGAGAAACCTACTTAATTAGTGGGCTCAATAGGGTCATTATCAGAGAATTTAGGGAGTGGGACTAGACGGGATACAGGTCTCACATATGTACGATTGTGTACCTGAATTTCAACTGTTCTTGTGCACCCATCGTGACCAGGAAAAGTATTAGTCACCTTTCCTACTGGCCAACATGCTCGTGGAAGTTGTGGGTCCACTATCAGTACCACCTGGTCTAGACCAATTTCTTTTCCATCTGTACGCCACTTCTGTCTTTCTTGCAGATTCGGGAGATAGTAATGGATGAATCTTGACCAGAAATGGTCAGCAAGTACTTGGCTATGTTTCCACCTTCTGGTTCCCAAAAGATTACTGGAATCATAAAGTACTTGAGGGAGTGAAGAATCATGGCGGCCCATTAGGAGGATGCTAGGCATAACTGGGTCCAGATCAGACACGTCTGTGGACACATATCCCAAAGGTTTGGCATTTATGATGCCCTCTACCTCAATGAGTACTGTGCGCAGTACACAAATGAGTTTCAGTGACTGTTTGATCCTTCAGAACTACCTTTAGGGCTTGCTTTACTGACTTAACCTCCCGTTCCCAGGCTCCCCCGAAATGAGGGGCACCCGGTGGAATAAATCTGAATGAAATCTGTTGTTCTGCAAGTTGGTCCCTTAGTTGAGGTACCATGGCATTATATGCTGCTTTCATCTCTTTGTCTCCTCCAACGAAGTTTGTACCATTGTCACAAAGGAGCTCGAATGGTTTCCCTCTTCGCGCTATGAATCTGCGGAGAGACATTAAGAATGCATCTGTGTCTAGACTCTCTAAGAGATCAAGATGGAGACAACGAGTTGTCAATCCATTCCAGTGGAATAGAAGGGGGGTTTGTTTAGACGTAGACGTGTTGGTGGGAGGTCAGCCATTTTGGGTATACCAGGCTTAGCACGCCATTTCTGGCAGTCCATACACTGATATTGATGCTTCTTGATAGCTTTCCTTCCTCGCAGAATCCAGTATCGTCTTCTCAGCTCAGCAAAGACTCTTTCTGGCCCAGGATGTAAAAGGGAGGAATCACAGTCCTTGATCATAAGCTTGGTTAGGTTGTGTTGTGGATCAAGCACAATGGGATGTATTGCATCCAATTCCATATGCTTAGCATGTCTTAGTCACCCTCCGACCCTGATAAGTCCACTGGCTTTATCATACTCCGGTGATAATGATGCTTATCTGCTGTTGGATGGTAACTGTCGCTCAGTGGCGAGAGCCTGAAACTCCTCAGGAAAGGAATCTTTCTGCGCTCTTTGTATGAGGAGCTTCTCTGCAGAGATGTACCTCTCTGAATCATCTATTGACTGGGTGATAGATGGAGCCGCCCCGTGAAGGGATGTCACTGTAGCCTTTAGTAATTCAGTCCAGGTACTAAATTGGTTGACATCAGGAAGGGGAATGTCTGGGCTAGTGCTCGCATACAAGCACATTGCTGATTTTCTCAACTCTGCCTCTGGTTCAGGTTCATCTGCTAGCAAAGTGGGCCAACATGACTCTGGCTGATGCAGGAAATTTGGGCCGTTACTCCAGCGGCATGGTGGGATTAAATCCTTTAACGGTTGTCCTCGTGTTATGATATCGGCAGGGTTGCTCACTGAATCAACATATCTCCAGGAATCAATATTGGTGAGTGACTGAATTTCGGCCACCCGCGTTCCCACAAAGATTTTGTATCTGCATGAATCAGATTTAAGCCATTGGAGGACAGTAGCTGAGTCTGACCAGAGAATGACACGATTGATGTCTACAGTTAGTTCCGATTGAAGGATATTAGCCACCTGTGCTCCAGTAAGTGCCGCGCTCAGTTCCAGCCGAGGGATGGTCATCTGCTTCCGTGGTGTCACTCGGGAACGGGCTAACACAAATGAGACATGTACATGTCCTTCACTGGTTTCTGTACGCATGTAGGCCGCTGAGCCATAGGCCCTCTCAGAGGCGTTGCAGAATATGTGTAAATCCCGATTGAGGATTTCCACATGCCCCTCAAATGGAGTGTAACACATTGGGATTGCGATACGATTCAAATTTTGGAGCTCTTGTTGCCAGTCTTGCCATCTGGTTAACAGGCTGTCAGATGTGATTGGGTCATCCCATCCCAGATTGTTCTTCCACAAATCCTGAACCAGCACTTTGGCTCGAGTAGTAAATGGGATTAGATAACCCAGCGGATCATACTGAGATGCCAAAACACTGTAGACATTACGCAGAGTGGGCTCAAGACATCCGGATTGGCTGGGTTTGTAGCTGAATGAGTCTGTGAGGCAGTTCCACAGTAGCCCAAGTGTACCTTCCAGGAGGTCAGTACTTTTCTGTGATAGCCAGAGTTCACTATTCTGTGATCTTGCTTCGGAGGGGAGATGCTGGATAACCTCCGGTCTGTTGCTGGCCCATTGACGGAGCTCGAACCAACCAGTGAGCAAAAGCTGCTGTAGGTCGTCTACCAATTTCCTAGCTTCAGCGACAGTTTGAAGGCTATGGAGACAGTTGTCTACATAAAATGAACTTTTGACCATTCTCACTAGAGCTGGGTCTACTTGCGGGTGGTTCTGAGCAATTTCCTGAAGTGCATATATGGCGCAGCATGGGCTGCACATTGTGCCGAATGGCAACACCTGCCATTCGTAGATTTTAGGCTCTTCAGTCCTCTGCATGTCTCTCCACAGAAAGCGTACAATCAGCTTATCACTTAGCAAGAGTCGAACCTGGTGGAACATCCCCTTCACATCTCCACTGATGGCTATAGGATATTCACGGAACCTCAGCATGACACCAAGTAACGATGGACCAAGGCTGGGCCCAGGCAGGAGGATGTCATTTAAAGCGTGGCCTTGGAATGAATAAGAACAGTTAAAAACAATTCTGTCCTTGTTGTTATGCGTCACCATATGGTGAGGGATGTACCACGACTCCGGGGATTGATCAGCTTCTTGTGATGATATCTCTGCCACATAGCCAGCTTCTTACAGTTTCCTCATTTCAGAGCAGTAAGACTCAGCTCGCCTAAGGTCTTTAGTAAGTTTACGCTCAGTGCTTCGAAGGTTTGCCATCACTGCTTCTTTTGGTGCTTTAAGAAGTTCAGCATTGGGCCGTCTGAGCAAGGGAGTAGCATAACGCATAACTCCACTGACTTCTACCTTTGTGGTGTGTGTCTGGAGAAGAGTGAGGGCGTACTGGTCTTGTTTGGAATGAGTGGCTGTCTTCTCATTTACATAAGGCAGAGTATCAATTTGCCAGAGGCGTTCCACGTTCTTGAATAACTCAGTATTCAATGTGGTAGTGGTTAGGTGAAGGCACTGTGGGGAGGAAAGGGTGGTTTGACTGAGCCCAGTGGGACCTTGGAGGGTCCAACCAAGCCTGGTACAGACGGCAATCGGTCCATTTGGTGGTCCCATGCACACTGGCTGTACAGGAATAAGCAGGTGAGGCATGTCAGACCCGATGAGCAATAGAGGTTTGGCTCGGTCAATCAAGGGTAATGGCAAGGACCTAAGATGCTCATACTTGCGCTGAAGAGTGGACACAGGGTAGGAATGCTCTGAAAGTCTCAGGTTATCTGCGGTGAAAGCATGAGGAATCAGGTATTTCCTGCAAGGTCTGTGCAAGGGTGACACATGAAGGGAAACAGTGGCTCCATGCAGATTAACTACATCTTGATGGACCGTGCGTAGTGTGAGTGTTTCAGGTTCAGAAGGGAGATTCAACTGATCTACAGCCTGTGACAGAACAATGCTACGCTCTGAACCATCGTCCAGCACTGCATAAGCTTCTATGACTTTCTCTCGATTGTGCAGTAAGACCTTAACTATCTTGAGCATTACCTTCTGAGATCTGTTGGGCTGGTCCAAGTAGACCTGAGGGGTAGGGACACTGACCAACAGCACACTCTTTTGGATCTGTAAGGCTGCATCATGCAAGATGGTCAGATGTAACTTTACAGTTTGTACAGGTTCTTTTCAGAGTACATCGGTCTGGAGTATGAGTTCGCCCACATTTCCAACAGTGCTTCTCATTGGATATCCACTGCACTATTTGCTCTGTGGTCAGGATCTTGAATTTGGGACAAGCATTAAGAAAGTGATCCTTGGTACTACAGTATGGGCAGAAGGGTTGGATCTTAGAGGGGGTCTTAGATTTCGTCTGGCCCTGCAAGACTGAACTGGCATCTGCTGTATACAAGATGGATGTGGATCTCTCCTTTGGACGAGAATGTACTGATCTCTGCTGATCTTTTTTGGTGGATCGAGCCATATCAGTCTGATACATTGTAGCTGCTTTAGTGGAAATGCACTTTGCCTGTGACTTCATCTGCAACCATGCAGACAGATCAGGTAATGTATAAGTGCGGTCAGTGGCAGTTTGCAGAATACCTCTGCTGAAACAGTACTCGACGAACCCATCGCGATATGACAGTGGCATCTTGCTTAATAGCCGATCATCATGAGAGCCACAGCGCAGCTCGTATCCGTTTGGGCCCTCCAAAGTTCTGAGCATCCCTACTAGTATTTGGATAGACAGGGAAAAGGAATCAAAAGCTTCTGCATCACCGAATTTGACTGCTGGTGCATTCAGAATGACACCTAGTTCGGACTGAACCAGTTGACGTGGTTGCCTGTACTTATCCTGCAGTGCTTGCAATGCGGTCGTGTATGGCCTGGGGTCATACATATCCGCTTTGGCCAACTGGAGAGCACTAGGGAGTTTTAAGTGACTTAAGAGGACCTGATATTTGTAATGTTCGCTCAGATGAGGCTGGTTATTCATTACATTGTCTAAGGCCATCTTAAGTAGGGCAAAGTCACTTTCCCGGCCAGTGTCAAAGTATGGGATGGCCGTCTTTGGGACCCCATAAGCAGAGGCAGATAAAATTTCCAGACCAGGTGGTTGGGCTGGGGAGGGGAACAATACTGCTGGACTATGGGAGGCTTTAAGGGGGGCAATAGGATACGGTACTGCTGTCCCATAAGGGCTAGGACTCATGGCCTGGTAGGTCTGAGGCCCTAATGTTACAGGAACTGCCGATGGGACTGTAGGTGGGACACTGACTGAGGGTGCAAGACTATGGGTGACGCAGGTATCAGAACAATGGTGCGGCCTAGTTACAGCGGCCGGGTTAAAGGGCAAAGGAGACGCATAGTCTTGCCTAGACATTAAAGTGGGCGGTGCAGTAACTAGCAAAGCCGATGACTTTGTGACTACATTAGGCTGGGCTACCTCGACAGGTAAGGTAGCGGAGCTAAATGGGGATTCAACTACTGGAGCAGTAATGTATACAGCACATAATGTAGGGGATGGTCTTATTTGGGCAGATGACTTAAGATCAACGGTATCAGCAACTCTGTGTTGTTGAGTGCTTACCCCAGGCAGAGCATCAACAGCTAGGCTGGACTGTGAAGCAGGAACATTAACATCTCGAGATTCCTGTTTAAGAAGTACACAAACATATTTAGCAACCTCAAGCTCATTTTGAACCTTTTTGAGACGCCACCGACTCTCTACCTGCTTAGCTAGCAACTCTCTAGCTTTAGTGGTTTGTTCCTGTCTATACTGTGCTTCTCTAGCCTGAGCGTCAAGTCTCTCACACTCTTTATCGACAATGGCGTCCTCTTCAATCTGCTGTTGAAGTTCTTCCAAGTCCAGGGTCTTTAGCCTTTCCTCCAACATGGCGGCTTGAAGATCAGAGAGTCCATGTCTAGGAGATCTGCGTTGTACACTGCGATGGGATCTGGATGAAGTACTGGAAACTGTGCCAGAGTATATGGATCTAGACGCATGCCTTGATGGTCTGGATGGTCTCCGCAGGAGGTGCTTCCGGATGTAGGTTAGGTGGGAGCTGGACTTCATAATCAGTGAAATGGGCAGGAAGGTGTCTCTCTCTTGGAGGACGAGGTCAAACTACGGGCTCAGTTGTACTGGGAGTTTCTGCGGGCTCTGTTGCACTGGGATTCTCAGGATCCATCTTGAGGCACAAATCCGGCTCGAAGGACCATATACGAGCATATGTGATGCTCAGTGGGTTCAGGTGTAGTGCACCCAAGATGGAGGTGTGTGTTTCCGGTAAGAGAAACAGGAGAGGGAATCCCAGTTTAACAGGTTTAATCAAAAGGATGTTTGGATAAGTTACTTCACAAACGTGTGGTCTATAATAAACAGAAGAAATACAAAGAAAACAGTTGTAAATATATCAGTAAACACAATATTCAGTTATTAAATAATATATATTAACATACATGATTTAACTCTGTGCTGATTTTAAATAATTAAGTAAACAATGAAAAGCAGATTACACGATCAGTGTATATGCTCAATTATTACAAATGAGGAGCATGCAAAGTAATCAAATGCGACATTTTCAAACAATATTGAACAAATTGGGTGATACGTAACTAGTATGTGAACATAAACCTTCGGATTTGAATAGAAATACACTTATTTCAAGCGCAAAGTCCGAAAAAAACGAATAGTTTCACTTTCTGTTCCACTTTCGTTTGTGACGCAGTTTAAATTGCGTTACATTCACGAGCAAATACTGGCAATTCGGAGCAATAATAATAATTACAAAAGGCTGAATATATATGAGAAACTCACCCGTAATCATTTACGCACTGGAAAAAAACATATACAAAGGTGATTAAACAGTCCAGCCAGCCTGATATGTAACCTGCCGCTGTCGAGTCAAAATGTCCGCTCCTAACTGAACTGCGTACGTTACGTGCCACACGGGGGCGTGGTTAGGGCTTTCTCACAAGCTCCATGCCGAGAAAAGAGATCCTCTGCACTGGGGAGAGTTTGCTCTTCTCTCGGTTGACCCAAAGGCCCAGATGGCTGAGGTGTCGGAGCACCAGGTCCCTGTGCTCGCACAACAGATCTCGCGAGTGAGCTATGATGAGCCAATCGTCGAGATAGTTGAGAATGCGGATGTCCTTCCGCCATAGGGGGGTCAGGGCGCCCTCTGCGACCTTCGTGAAGACGCGGGGAGACAGGGACAGGCCAAATGGGAGTACCTTGTACTGATACGCTCAACCCTCAAAGGTAAACCGTAGAAAGGGTCTGTGTCGAGGCAATATCAAGACGTGAAAGTAGGCGTCCTTCAGGTCGATGGCTGCAAACCAATCCTGGTGTCGAACGCAAGAAAGAATGCGTTTCGAAGTGAGCATTTTGAACGGAAGCCTGAGAAGGGACCGATGCAAAACTCGAAGATCCAGGATCGGACGTAACCCACCGCTCTTCTTGGGCACGATGAAGTAGGGACTGTAGAACCCCGACTTCATGTCGGCTGGAGGGAAAGGCTCGATTGCGTCCTTCGCCAACAAGACTGCAATCTCCGCACGCAAGACAGAGGCATCTGTGTCCGAGCGGACAGAAGTGAAGAGGACGCCCCTGAACTTAGGCGGACGCCTGGCGAACTGAATCGCTTAGCTGAGACGTACCGTCCGGATCAACCACCGGGAAGGGCTGGGGAGCTCTAGCCAGGCCCCAGTCTGACTGAAAGTGGGGTCAGCAGAGCGTTGACCGACGTGACCGCAGTGGGGCAGCCTGCGGGAAGGGGAAGCACAGATAGTGGGGGCACAGATGTTGTCGTCCCCTGAAGAGCAGCTTCCACCATCTCTGGGCTGCCCATGTCAGGGACGCTTCGCAGACCTGCGGGTTTTTGTAGCTGATCCCTGAGCAGTGGGCGGCGGCGCTCCCCTGCGACGGCCTCGACGTCTGGATGCGAGGGCCGCATCGTGGGCTTCAGCCGGAGACGGAGCAGGTTTGGGACTCGCAGGGGGGCGCCCTCGGCGACGAGCAGGCTGAGGCTGGGCACCCAGGGACTTCCTGGTAGTCTCTCGACGGGGCAGGAAAGCGTGCTTTGTCGGCATCTGCCATCTGCGCCAGGTTTAGCCAGGGGTGGCGCTCACCTGACCATGGGACCGCGCTGTGACTTTGGTCGCCCGGAGAGCGAAGTCAGTCGCCTGCATAACTGCTTGGTCAGGACTACCCTTGTGCAGTTCTTTCAATGCCTTGGCCTGGTAGACCTGCAGGGGGGCCATGGCATGCAGGGCAGTGGTGGCCTAGCCCACAGCGCAGTAGGCCCTGCCCCGTCCCTTAGGAACTAATCATTCAGCCTTGAGGGATCGGGTGGAGGCACCTTGGGGACCTCCAGCCCGATCCCCTTGGCGGCCCGGAGGACCATAGCCGACCGTGGAGGGGCGCCGACCAGCCGAAACATCCGCCTTATCTGCCGACTGTTCCCCCACTGATGCTGAGATAGACACCTTATCCTCCGGGGGAGCTCCAAAAGAGACGCTGGGCTATGGTCGGCTATGGTCCTCCGCTTTTGGGCGGGGGAGCGGTCTGTTTGGGCATCACTACGGGACTACACGGTGGAGCAGAAGCCCACAGGGTTTTGCCCGGCGGAACGTTCTGCACCGTCACCTGGAGGTCCCCCAAGTGGAGGGGAGCCGTCTCACGAACGAGAGGCGGGACCTCAACGCAGCCATGGACAATCTGTGCGGTCAGAAAACTTGCTGGCGTGCGAGGAAGCCGGCTCGTTCCTCGTAGGCAGCCGGCTCGCAGGATATTGAGGCTGGAGAGAGCGTAACTCTGCAGGAGTGTTTTTTTTTTTTTTTTTTTTCTGTGAAGATCAGGGCAGCTCGTAGCGGTGAGGTTCCGAAGTGAAAATCTGAATAAGTGGATGCACGCCACCATCTTATATACCTGTATGTACGGGGGAGTGGCGTTGCATGCAAATTCCACTCGCCAATTTTCATTGGCCTTTTCTATAAAGCTCAGAGGTGAATGGTCACTCAAGCGAGTTCCCATATGTAACGTCATAGTGAAACGAACTAGTGAATAGGAACTAATTTAACTATACATTGTTTCTCAGCAACCGTAACCGATTAGTTAAAAATTTTTTGTAATTAAATTATGTATTTCCATTACATGTAACTAGTTACTAATTAAATTTGAGCCCCTACCACTGTCATCAAGGCATCAATATGTGCAACAAACACTTGCAATACAACATGCCATTCATAAGCTGAAATATGTTCTTTCTCTCTCACACACAAACAGCTTGACATGCTCAGGGCAAGTTCTGCAATATTGTATGTGTAGGCCTACAGTATGTACTTTGAGAACAGCTGTTGATTGGCACATTTGGGGCCAAATTTCTTTTGATACATTTGCATTTTTTAAATATACAAGACATTTTATTTTATTTTTTATGAATTTGACTTTAATCAAACTTACCAGTTGTTATAGTTTCTATTTTGTGCTGGTCAATTATGAACAATAGATAAAATTTAACTTCTAGCAAAAATTGGAGAGAATTGCGTGGGGCTGAGGGGCCGAGGGGCCCAGATATAATCTCAATGCAAACTTTTTCTAAAACTTGAGAGCCCTGATGTATGTGTGTATATGTGTGTGTGTGTGTGTATATATATATATATATATATATATATGTATATATGTATGTATGTATAGACACTCCAATGTAGCAGCAGAGCACTACCACGAATCTTTTGCTATACGAACAGACGAGTACACAGAAGCTACAATGATCTATCACGTCACTTTAAAGAGTGCCAAAACAGTATTTACTGCTTGAATTTCCTAATGAAAAGGACAGAATTTGAAATGTGAGACTTTTGTATCAAACAACACAAAGCCTAGCCTAATGCTATTTACTAGAAGGAAGGCGCACTGTGTACTCATCATCTGAAAACAGCATAGATCAAGTGATCGATTGGGATTTAAGAATCGATATTGGTTCATCAAGATGTGAATCTATTAAAATGGAGAAATATTTTTTTGTTTGTTTGTTTTTTACTAAAATATAGCGTATTTTGTTGTTTTTAAACACTACGCTGTCGTCATGTAAGTTCATGATTAAAAATGAAAACGTGAACAAAAATAAAAGCAATTTAATTCATTATAATAATTAAAATATGAAAATTAAAATGACAGGTAATAATTGATTATGACAGAATTTTTACGACCCTGTCCATTAGAATGACAGGCAATGTTAAAGTCTAGCGCAACCTCTGAGATATATATATATATATATATATATATACACACACACAAACACACGCTACAAGATTGGTTATTTTTAGTCTCCGCCATTCTGGCAGCGCTTTTACCGGAAAGGAGTTTACCCTACTTCCGCCTCGCGGATGTCACGTGTTGAAATAGGCCTATTTCTAATCTATTCAAACTCAATCAAACTCATTTATCTATCTATCTATCTATCTATCTATCTATGCATAACAACCAGAATCATGCTAGTAACTTGCTAGCAACATGCTAGTAACTTGCTAATCATGCTAGTAACATGATAGTAACTTGTTAATCATGCTAATAACATGCTAACGACATGCTAATCATGCTACAATCATGCTAGTAACTTGCTAAACATGCTAATAACATGCTAACCATGCTACAATCATGCTAGTAACTTGTTAATCATGCTAGTAACATGCTAACGACATGTTAATCATGCTAGAGTCATACTAGCAACATGCTAGTAACTTGTTAATCATACTAGTAACATGCTAGTAACTTGTTAATCATGCTAATAACATGCTAATGACATGCTAATCATGCTAGCAAACATGCTAGTAACTTGTTAATCATGTTAGTAACTTGCTAATCATGCTAGTAACATGCTAGTGAAATGCTAGCAACTTGCTAATAATCCTATAAACATGCTAGCAACATGCTAGCACCTTGCTAATCATTATAAAACATGCTAGTTAATAACATGCTTGTTAGTAACATGCTAACAACATTCTATCTATCTATCTATCTATCTATCTATCTATCTATCTATCTCACAGACTGAATTGCCTTCCAAACATTCAAACTTTAACCTTTTAAGACTACTTTAGACTTCAAACTATTTCAGACTGAAAACCATCAAACTTTTTAAGACTTCTTAAACTTTATAAACTTTTCAAACTTTTTAAAACTTTCTGTTCCGGCTTTCTCAAGCCAACTTAAAGTTTGTCTCAACTAACTTTTTTAACTAGTTATTTTTATTAGCTTTCAGCTATAGCTCTGTCTGTCCTCTGCATTTCTGTCATGACTGCCATCATTCACAGTGACTGTAGAAACAGAACTGTGGAGCAACAGAATAAACTGAATGAACCAACATGACAAACATCTCTCAGCAGTTCGGAAGTGGATGTACAATATCCGTCTGTCTGAATACAACATATAAAACAACTGTTTAGGGGTTACAAACTGTCATAAATGCATATTATTAAGTTTCTCTGTGGATATGGAAGAATTTAAATGGAAACGTTTACGGTTGTTTTGAGATGTCTTACTTTTGTTTGGATACTTAGTTGTGCAGAGTCTTTTAGTTGCACTTAAAAAGAAAGCAAAAGCATGAAACAAACTGTGGTTTGCCCCATCATTTGCCTGCTTCTTCCTGTCTATGTGAGAAATTCATAGCCAGAATAAACTGCAATGTGGGGCAGATTTTATGGTGACAGTCAAAAGTCGCACAACAGACGAGAAGAATAAAACCAAGAGTAAGTCTACAAATGCTACATATCATGAGTTAAAAGTTATTTTGAAATATTTGGATATATGTTCAGTGTTTGTTTAATTTCAATTAATTTAATTGTCCAGTGTTAAAAGTCCTGTACATTCATGGATGTACAGTTTTCATGCCCATGCATTGTTATGTGGAACCAAGCAACATCAAGCCTGGTTTTCGTCATACCTGCTTTTTTTTGTTTTTTACTTCAGTGGTCCTAATTTTAAAGCCCTTTAAACGTGAAGGTGGACAAACTGAGCATAAATCTATGGCAGAATTTCCAGCTTGTTTCATTCCACCTGTTACATGGGTCTGTCTGCTGTTCCTCGATGGTGATTATTTGGCTTGTGGACTGACAGACTGGAATGGAAATTATACTTGTGATAAAATGCAGAATCCAAATTGTCTTAATGGTGTGAACCCAGTGAATGGATCGAAGGAAGAACAAAGGCTACACTGTATGACCAAACACGAAGGGCAGTTTTTATATCAAAGGTAAATGACATATAATGCGAAAGAACAAATGAATAGGCATACATACCAAACAACCAAATTAAATGATGATATTGACATCTATTTATTGTTGTGTTATGTATTATGTTTTTTTGTTTGTTTGTTTGTTTGTTTTTTAATTAAAAGTGACAATTAAAAGTGACAGCTCTAGCAGTCATTGATTTGTAAAGCCATAACACTTGAAACAGTACAACACTACAGTGGATGTTTAGTTCTGCCCCTTCTTGTGACTGAAAAGATATGTGGAGCAATACAACTTTTTCACAACTCAAAAGTTAAACACCACTGAGCATCTAAAAACTATTTAGACTTTCATAAATTGGCATGTGGGGTAAAAATTGGCCACCGTGTTTCAGTTGACGGGCATTATTTATAAAACGTTGCGTAGAAACTGTCCTACATTTGATCTTATGATCATTTCTCAAATATGTGTATATTGTAAAAATGTAACCCACAAGCCCTGCTGTTTCAGCGGTACCCTTTCCAGGTTGGCTTGCCATAACAATCTGGCCCTTGTCAAAGTCACTCAGATCTTTATTCATGCCCATTTCCCCTGCATCCAACACGCTGATTTTGAGAACACATTTTTTGCTCACCATCTAATCTACCAACAGTTAAGTTAGTGGCCTTGTTGGGAGATGGTCAACAATCGTTTAATCTCTGGCTGGTCATAATGTTACGCCAGGGCCGGCCCGTGGCATAGGCGAAATAGGCAAATGCTAAGAGCACCGCCGATCCCTAGGGGCGCCAAAATGAGTAAAGTGTTTTTTTTGTTTGTTTGTTTTTTACCAATACTACTTCAATGCTATCAATTTAAAATATTACAAAAAAGCGATTATCCGACAAAAACATCACTATTCGGTTCGACGCATGATCAATCTTCCCCCGCACAGCCGCTCTTCCACATACATCAGTCACCTGATTGTGATAGATGTTCACTTCACTAATAAATTATCAGTATGTCAAAAAGACCAAAGCCCTCTGGTGCCTAGGGAAGAAAAAAAAAAAAGAAGAGAAGAAGAGGAAAACTGGGACAAAGACAGAGGTAATATGATGTAATGAATGATGATCATGTAAATTAACTACATGACCTAGAAGTTTGTAAACAAACTTCATGTTGGCCTAGTCTAAAAGTTTAAAATAGGGTAATAACAATGGAGTTCCAGAGATCCGAAACTTTGTAACATAATTGTGTCATTTTTTGTGTCGCATGATAACACATTTAAATAAAATTTTTACGCTAGTAGTATTGTATGTGAGGAGTCTGTCAGAGGTGAGTATCGAACCCAGGTCTCTGGTGTGTGAGGCAGCACACCTTAACGTAGAGCTACTCCCTCAATTGTTTGAATCCATGTGCAGATGTGAGAACAAAGGAGTATTCAGGCTCAGGTTTCAAAAATAAAATAATCTTTACTGAAGATGTTTCACAAGTAACAAAAGTAACAAGAAGCCGAGCTTCCAATCAAAAAACAAACAGGAAAAAACAAAGAGACACAATGGTCAAAAAACAATGAACTAATCTTGTTAAACAGTACTCACAGAAACACTGAGGCAACAGAGCTCAAGACTGAACACAACAGCACGTGAGAAGCAGACTTAAGTAGGGCTAGAAACAGGTGGTGCAAATGAGGCTAATGACTGGGTGATTTTAAGACAGTTCCAAGTGATGATGCCCTCTTTTGGCTCGGAGGATGAGTCACTAGCCGACCACAAGGAATGTGCGGACCAGGGCGCCGCCTGCTGGTGGGGAGACCAACAGCTGTCTGCTGATGAAGCCTTACATTGTAGTAGTAGTGTGTAGTGTTTGGGGATCTATGGTATTTGGCTAATGGAATTGGCTAATTTAGTAATGTTTGTATATAACTGGGCTTATTAAAACAGCAACATTTGATGTAGAATTCACTTTAAAGATGTACGGTTTTCAGTTAAATTCGAGGTGATACTGTTAGCAAGGGCTAGTTTAGTAAAACATTGCTGCCATCTACTGGAAGTCGAACACTTTTAAAATGTATTTGGAAGATTAAACGGTAACGTTACTGTATGCTAGAGAAGTGTTTAAATGAATACAGTTTTGTGCTGAAACACCAGATGTAATTATTCTAGCTGTTTGTGTTTAATTTATAATGTGACTTAGGCAGCACCTATATTTTATAGTAAAATAAGGTTAATTTTCAATAACTAACATTAACAAAAATAATAAATACTGTTACAGATGTATTGTTTATTGTTAGTTCAAGTTAGTTAATACATTCACTAATGTTAACAAATGGTACCTTATTGTAAGTGTTACCATTTCACTATCATCAGCTTTTTTTTTTTTTTTTTTAAAAAAAAGAAAATGTATTATTGGTGGAACAGGCTGTGAATCAAGGGGCACCAGGTAAAATCTTGCCTAGGGCAGCAAATTGGCCAGGGCCGGCCCTGTGTTACGCCTCATCAGTGTATGCTCTCCATGTCACACAGAAAAGTTACTTCACGCATTCATGACCTCAAGGTTAAATTAGTCTAATGCATTACTGGGTGAATGTTCTGCAGGTTTAAAACTTCAACTAGTCCAAAATGCAGCAGCTTTAGGACTTACTATACAATCAAGAAGTATGGCCATTATAGCCCGGTTCTGTCCACACTGCTTAAGTACCAAGGAGCTAAACCATTTTATAAGTAACCAGCAAGATTTTAAAATGCATACAAGGCTTAATAGGCAGCCAATGCACTCTCCTATAGCAGGGTTTGAGTTCTCCCTGATAGCTATTGGTTTTGTTGAAATAATATTCAACCAGTATGTTATACTGTTCTTAAGCTGTACTGATCAACTTTGAACTGACTTGAGCTGGAAAATGACACTATTGCCTATACTGTAGAGCTGCTTTAAAGCTGATTTGAATGTGTTCGTAATTATACTTTGAAACGTTGACAATCTTATTAAACTAAACTGAATCAACAATAAACTAAACTGAGCTACATAATAAATAATGCTTTTCTTATCAATTATGAATTTCTTATCAATTAAAAGCTAAAGAAATTACCTGTAAAACAACCTGAATAGTTTGTACAAGTATAAAATTGCATTAATTGCAGAAAAATACTGTCTACTGTCAGTTCTGTGTGTTTCTGTCATGTTTGCCATCATTTATAGCTACTGTAAGAACAGACTTCTGGAGCAACTGGTGAAACAAGATGAATACGGCTAACATCTTTCAGTGGCTCAGAACTAAAGCAGCAATCTGTTTAAATATTTAAAACATAAACAGTTTAGGGTTATATAATTGTTCATAACATACATTTCTGTATGCGTGAAGTAGTGTAGTCACTGTACAACAACAGGATGTGTGGTGTACCTAACCATGAGTGCTCATTTTTCTATGCCCTGCACCCAGTGATGAACACTGGAGCTTAGAGTTTTAAAACATTATCTTATTAATAGAAGCTTAGAAGCTAAAAACAAAGATTTGCAGTTAAAAAATACTAATGAGTCAAATAAGTATGCCCCCATTTGGTTTTTGATTTGTAACTTTTTTTCCAGCTCTAGTTTACTGTAACCTGAAGGTTTTTGTTGAAAAAAAAAACAAACAAATCATTTCCTGTCACCCTCTTCCTGTTGCTACAGAAGCAAAAACAAATAATTACCCAGACAATACCTCATAAGAGACAAAACGAGCAACAAGGGTAAGTAAAACAGCATAATTTTTAATTCCACATTAAAAAAAAAAAAAAAAAAAATATATATATATATATATAATAAGAAATAAATTAGCAGTGCTTTTTAACCAAATTTAGTAAAGTCAGCACTGCTGTAAATGTAATTGTAGCGCATCTTTTTAATATTAAAAAATGTCTGTTCTTGTTATTGTTCTGAGAATGTATTTGTCATTTAAACAAATTATTCACTTTTTTCTTTTGTTTTACCAAAGTTTTGTCCATGTTTTTCTAATTGTTGATGTTAAAAATGAATATATGATTTCATATATTCAGGTCAAAATTAAGCTCATCACTCAAAACAACTCAATCTTGATTTTCACATGATGAACACAACAAATGTATGCATTTATAAGTGTTTTATTCCTTAATTTAATGTACTGTAGAGTGGAAAACGGCAAACAACAACAAAAATATTTATTCTGCCCCAGCATCCCATCTTTGGTCTGGGACAGGCCAAAAAAAACTTTTCAACATCGCAGGTTATTTTGGCCCAAGCCAGAAATCCTCTTGCATGCCTGATTCAACCCTGGCACGCATTACCTAAAATATAGGAGACTGCTTGTCTGCTTGCCCTTCCTCTTTCTCTTCCATGTCGTTGTCCTCCTTCTTCTCCTCCTCTTTCTCTTTTACCTCCTACTCTTCTTCCTCAAAATTACAAATTACTGTATGTGGGACATTGATTGAAAAAGACTGTGTATGATTCACAGTTATACTTTTACAGTTTTTCACATTTGCTAAAGCACTAAACCCCATTCTTTAAACCAAATTCTCAATAGCCTAAACCAATTTGTCAAATAAATCCCTTTTTCTGCAAAACCTTAAACAAGTTGAGGCAGTTTAGACACTGTTTGCAGATCTCATGCACACTTTTTGCAAATATATATATATATATATATATATATATAGATAGATATAGATATAGATATAGATATAGATATATATGCACACACACACACACATATATATATATATATATATATGTGTGTGTGTGTGTAGTTTTCCTTTTTTTCTGGTATCTTCACCAAACTTAGGTGTGATTTCTTTAGAGTGTGTGTATGTTTTTTGAGTGTGTGTATGTTTATGTATCTTTTTTTATTGTTAAATAATTACTATATACAGTAAACATTCTTTTTTTGTAACTACATGCACTGAACACTGTGTTCTTGTTTTTTTTTTTTTTTATGTAGTGTCTAATGAATGATCTATAGTCCGTATAGTATTGACTAGAAACATCTTTGGCCACAAAGCTCTTTTGAATGTCCCAGGCCAATGTGGTGGTACTATCACAATATACGCTGCGATCACACAGAATATAAGGTCCCTACAACACAGACCATATACTCACATTTTTAGACAGACTAAGTATTGAACAGACTAGGTATTGGACTAATGCAATGAGAAACTGTTTCCATTATTTCAGTACCTTCCACAACACTTTTCCTTCCTTTCCTTTTTCCCTTCTGCATGGCAGTGGAAAGTTTATGATCTCAGACCCTATGTTATACCCCTCATTAAAGCTATGAAGGAGGCCTGTGTGACCTAATAGAAGCCGAGTCTGGGTAAGGATGGAGTTAACATTCGAAAAGATTCTTCCCTTGCTGTCTTGTGAGGGAGGACATTGCCTAAGGTGGATTAAGTGGCCATATCCAGCTACACAAACAGATCATGCTAAGGTGTTTTTTTTTTCAGTCTCCACAAAAGTTTACGTACTATATTGTATTTACATTTACATTTATATTTAGACATTTAGCAGATGCTTTTATCCAAAACGACTTACAAAAGAAGACAATGGAAGCAATAAAAAAAAAAAAAAACAATAACATGCAAGTGCTAAGACAAATCTCAGTTGGCCTAACGCAGTCCAGTAGCAATTTTTTTTTTTTTTTTTATATTATATAATAAATAAAAGAAAACAGAATAGAAAAAGAAAAAGCAAGCTAGTGTTAGAGGCCTTACAAAAAGAACAGAGAAGCTAGAGTTTTTTTTTTTTTTTTGAAAACAAGCAGTAAGTAAATGAATAGAGTATAAGTCTAATAGGGCAAGTTTTTTTTTTTTTTTTTTTTTTTTTTTTTTTTTTAAAGGGGTCATCGGATGTCCATTTTCCACAAGTTGATATGGTTCTTCAGGGTCTTACAGTTTTTCTCGATTGCTAAAACACTATAACCAGTTATTTGAACTTATTTGAACAGTTAGCACACAATTACCCAAGCGGAAACACTAGGAGTCAAAATTTATCACACACCAATTAGAACCTTTGATGGAGATAAAAAAAAGTCAGCTTACAGTTTGGTGAATTTCTCAGATCAGAAATGAAATTCTCAAAACAACTTGTTCAACCTCCACATCATCTAGTCACTTGTGCACATCATAACATGTTTCTATTTTTTTTTAACAAGTTGCGTTTGCTTTGGTACATTCATGCAACTGATTATGCAACTGATTTGTCTGCGGTTTGCTACATTATCAGTTGCTATTGTCATGTTGCTCAAAATGTATTACATGTATATAGTTCTCTGTGCTATAGTCATACCACTCAAAACATCAAGTCATTAGCTCATCGTATATGTTTTTACAGTAAATGCTAAATTTTTGATCTAGTTGTCATAAACTGTCAAGCATATTCTACACAATTCTATTAGACTTTTTGTAAATTTGCCATGAATTGTTCAATTGAATATTGACATTCACTAATATAGAGACTACAGATCAACCAATGATAAAGCAGTTCTCTGAAACAGCTCAAAGGTACAGCTCAACATTTCATGAACATTCAATTGGAAAGCATATATAGACAGAGTTTCAAATTCTGACTGTGGACTTTCTAATTTATATTTCCGCCTTTACCCATATTTGTTTTTTTTCTATTTCAAATAGAAAATGTATTTTCATTTTATTTATTTATTTTTTGATCTTGATTTTTTATTTTTTTTTGCCAGACCACTAGTAAAAGTGTAACTGTGAATCCTATCTTGTCTTTTTCAATCAATATCCCGCATACAGTAATGTATAATTTTGAAGATGAATAGTAGAAGGTGAAAGAGGAAGAGGAGGAGAAGAAGGAGGATGACGATAACAACATGGAAGAGAAATGGGAAGGGCAAGGGCAAGAAAACAAGCAGTCTTATATATTTTAGGTGATGCGTGCCAGGGTTGGATCGGTCATGTAAGAGGATTTTACCCCCCGCTGCCTGTCCAGGTCCAATTTAGCCTGTGATGTTGAGGAAGTTGCTGGGATGTTGGGGCAGAATAATTATTTTTGTTGTTGTTTGTTGTTTTGTGCTGTACTCTACAGTACAATAAATTAAGGATTAAAACACTTGCAAATGCATACATTTGTTGTGTTCATTATGTGATTTTTTTTATTTATTTATTTTTTTCCAAGCAACGCTTACAGTTTTTTCAACTGCTTACACACAAAATCTCTACTTGTCACACAATTTCTGAAATCTGACACTCAAACACCAGAACCACACACCAAATCTGCAAAACCATATGCTAATTCTCAGCCTTTGACTCAGTTGTCAATTTCATAAAACACAACACACAATTCTCTATGTAACACACAAAAATCTAACAGGAAGTATCTTGAATTCCTTTTTCAAACACAACTGATCAATATGCCACACTAATTGATTTGTGCCTCACACTAACTCCTCAAACACTCATTGCTTTACTTAACACAAACCAATCATGGCTTTAGAATAGGCCTTGGAATATGCTTTGGAATAATCACCTTTTTCAAAATTATGTTTGGTTTCTGTCCAACTATACACATAGTTAAAATACACTACATGTCACAAGTTTCTGAACAGCAACTTTTTTTTTATTAATTCTCTTCTGCACACCAAGCCTGCATTTATGTTATCCAAAATACAGCAAAAGCAGTAATATTGTGAAATGTTTTTACTATTTAAAATAACTGCTTTCTAGTTGAATATATTTTAAAATGTAATATATTGTAATATATACAAAAGGCTAAATTTACAGCTTCATTACTCCAGTCTTCAGTGTCACATGATCCTTCAGAAATTATTCTAATATGCTGATTTGCTGTTCAAAAAACCTTTATTATTATTATAAATATTTAAAACAATTGAGTACATATTTTCAGGATTCTTTAATGAATCGAAAGATATAAAGATGACCATTTATCTGAAATAAAAAGGTTTTTGTAACATTATACACTATACCATTGAAAAGCTTGGAGTCAGTATTTTATTTTTTCCAGGGAATGAAATTATAGAAATAAATACGTTTATTTAGCAAAGATGCTTTAAAATGATCAAAAGTGATGCTAAATACATATATAATGTTACAAATGTTACAAATAATAATAATAATAATACTAATAATAATAATAAATGTTTTGGAGCAGCAAATCAGAATCTTAGAATGATTTCTGAATGATCATATGACTGGAGTAATTATGCTAAAAATTCAACTTCCAAAATATATTCAAATATAATAGTAAAAAGACAATAGTAATAATAATAATAATAATAAATACTGTTTTTCTGTACTTTGGATCAAATAAATGCAGCCTTGGTGAGCAGAGACAAATTACTTTCAATCTTGTACAGAAATGTACATAGTGTCACGGATGTATGTATAAAGGAAGCGCAAAAAGATGAGAATGACACGACAGGTCTTTTAATAAATCCAAACAGGTAAATCCAAGTAGGGCAGGTGAACACACATCAAAGAAACCTTGAGATCGGACAACAAACACAGAACTGAATACAACTTAAATAGACAGGATAATGATACACAGACAGGTGTGGGTGAAAAACTAATAAGGACTTAAGGAGGACAGAAACAGGAAAAGCCATATATGGGCATAAGAGGGAGAAACCAACAAAACAGTCTAACGGGGGTGTGACAATGGGCAAAACCAACACAGACAGTCCAAGGGGTGTTACACATAGGAGCTCATGAAAGAACAGCTTTAGGTTTTGAATAACTGTGTGCATATGCTAGATTCAAAAACATTATATTAAGGCAAAGGTGTTTTCAACATATGACCATTGTTTGCTTTTGAGATGTGTTTGTGATATTTTGAAGGCAGTGCTTCATTTTGCAAGAGATGTAAGGCATTTTGAATTTTGTGTGTGCAAATTTTGGATTTGTGTGAAAAGTTTTGAAAAATAGAGGCAGAGTTTTGAAAATGTATGTAAGCAGTTGAAGAAAAAAAAAAAAAAGCTGTATTACCAGTTTCCGTAGTATTGTTTTGAATTGTTAGTAACGCTTTAGATTACAGCCCGGAATTTACCCTGTAATTAAACTGAATTTACAGCTTACCTATTTGTAACTATAGAGTATCTCTACAGTACCTACTCGTAGGTATAAGTACTGGGTACTTATTGTTTTATTACAACATATATCTTTTGACATTGACACAAATAGTAAACTGTAGTATACTATAGTAGAATTTAGTAATTATAGTAAAGTTAAAAAACACTATAGTCTTTATAAAACTGTCCCACAGTTTACTTAAGAATATATGCTATAGTATTTATTACTGTTTCTTTATGTGGGATCATTGAGATTACTGAACATCACAGCTGAAAGTACGGGGAAATTATGTAATGAGTTTCTGCTATGATTTGGTTTAGAAATTTCCATATGAAAATTTAACTGATGAAAGAGTATTGCATATAGTCATCTCAGCAGCAAATCACATGAGCAGCATTCAGCATCGAGGTGCAATATAATGAAAAATAGATTACCTTCCAGCTGCTCCCAAGATAACATAAATATAACATCATAATGCACAACTACTGTGCAAACATACACTCTTGTTATATGTAGTTACTGTGTAAGTGTAACATCCGCGGGCTGTAAAGTAAAGTGATACCTTGTTACCCTCTTGTTACCTGTAGTTACTGTGTAAGTGTGACAGTAAACAGTTTTAGTTATGCTGCAATAGATATGATTCAAAGTTATTAACAATGAACTATTACATAGCCAAATGCAAGGTTCAAAGACCTTAGGTTAACAAAGAAATATTTGTATTATTTAACAAAATTTTAACAGAACTTTTCTAAGAACAGAATGCAGAAAAAAAAAAAAAAATTACAACCACTTATGCAAAGTACAAAGAACGGTAAAAATAAACAAACAAACAACAAATTATGTTCTAAATATATTTTTAATGCTGTCAATTTTTCCTTTCAGCTGTGGGGAGGAGTCAACGAATTTCTGGAGATCTTTTGCATATACTTGCAAAGTTGTCCCTGCAGTATATGAGGGAGCAGAAAAGTCCTCCTCCTCTGATGCAATTTTCAGCTGTGATCACAATCAGAGAAAAAGACATTGCAAAAAAGAAAAAAAAAAAAAAGTTAATACATGTCAATCTTGCATAACGTAAAGAAGTGTTGCACAATGCTTATATTTAACCAAATATATATAAAAAAAGACTTCTGTGAGGAATCTGTGTCCAGTAGGTGTCACTCAACTCCACTCTGATTGGCTCAAACTTACCTTAACCCCTGGGTATACCCTACACCTTACGAAAATTAAACATGTTTAAACAGTAGTTAACAAAAAAAAAAAAATAAAAAAAAAAAAAAAAAAAATCATTGTTACTATAGTTAAACGATGGGTACCACAAAACAGCCATGGTTAAAACCTCTTCAGCCCTGTTGCACATTTTGCATTTTAACAGAGTTAGGCATACCTGGTTGTGGTTAAAAAGTGTATATAAATATATATATATATATATATATATATTTTTTTTTTTTTTAAGAAAATGGCTGATCGTTTTGCTAGATAAGATCATTATTCCTCCGCTGGGATTGTGTAGAGCCCTTTGAAGCTTTATTAAAACTGCGTTTTTAACCTTGAAAGAAAGACATGAACATCTTGGATGACATAGGGTGAGTAACTTGCCAATATTTTTTTCCCCCCATTTATGTTTGTTGTAAAATTATGAACAAATACAATAAAACAACACCACGTGTTCAAATTTAAGTTAAAGGGTTTTCTGTACATAGACACTATTTTTTATCAATGTAATCTAATGTTTGTGTGTTGGGCACTCTTTTAAATTCAGCTATGTCTAATTCTGTAAAAATGCTAAATATGCAACAGGGCTGAAGAGGTTTTAACCACAGTTTTTGTAGCACAACCATGGCTGTTTTGTGGTACCCATTGTTTAACTATAATAACAATGTTTTATTTTATTTATTTATTTTTAATTTTATTATTATTATTTTTTTAACTACAGTATAAACATGTTTTAGCATTATCAGAGTGGAGTGCATCTTCTCTTCTTTTTTTTTTTTTCAGTTACCAGTGTAAGTTTTGTAGTCCTTTGTTATATTATTATTTATTGTTTTATACTTATGTGAGGACACAGATTATTTTTATATTTGGTTAAATATAAGCTTTGTGCAACACTTCTTTACATTATGCAAAATTGACATGTATTAACATTTTATTATTATTATTATTTTATTTTATTTTTTTTGCAATGTCTTTTTCTCCAATTATGATCACAGGTGAAAATTGCATCAAAAGGGGGAGGACTTTTCTGCTCCCTCATATACTGCAGGGACTACTTTGCAAGTATATGCAAAAGATTTCCAGAAATTCGTAGACTCCTGCCCACAGCTGAAAAGAAAATTTGACAGCATGCCTATTAAAAATTAATTTAGAACATGATGTGTTTTGTTTGTTTGTTTTTACCGTTCTTTGTACTTTGTATAAATGGCTTTAAATTAGTTTTTTTTTTTTTTTTTGGCATTCTGTTCTTAGAAAAGTCCTGTAAATTTTTGTTAAATTTTAAATTTTGTTTAAAAAAAAATATTTTGTTAAATAATAAAAATGTTTCTTTGTTAACTTAAGGTCTTTGAACCTTGCATTTGACTATGTAATAGTTCATTGTTAATAACTTTGAAACATATCTATTGCAGCATAACTAAAATTGTTTACTGTTACACTTACACAGTAACTACAGGTAACAAGAGGGTAACAAGGCATCATTTTTAATTACAGCCCACGGATGTTACACTTACATGGTAACTACAGGTAACAAGATGGTAACAATGCATCACTTTAAATTACAGCCCGCGGATGTTATACTTACAGGGTAACTACAGGTAACAAAAGGGTAACAAGGGATCACTTTAAATTACAGCCCGCGGATGTTACACTTACAGTGTAACTACAGGTAACAAAGGGTAACAAGGCATCTCTTTAAATTACAGCCAGCGGATGTTGCACTTACACAGTAATTACATATAACAGGAGTGTATGTGTGCAAAGTAGTTGTGTATTGTGATGTTATATTTATATGTTATATCCTGGGAGCAGCTGGAAGGTAATCTATTTTTCATTGTATTGCACCTCGACACCACAATGCTGCTCACATGACTCGCTGCTGAGATGACCATATGCAATACTCTTTCATCAGGTAAATTTTCATATGGAAATTTCTAAACCAAATCATATCAGAAACCCATTACATAATTTTCATAAATGTTGTAATAATACAGTAAGTACCCAGTATGTAGTGTAAAAATATACTCAGCAAGATTGAGTTGTTTTGAGTGGAGAGCTTCATTTTGACCTGAATATAGTAAGTTCGGGGGAATTGAGTTAGAAGTTACGGGGCATAATGTAAGAAATGTGTTTAAGCAATTGAGAAAAACTGTAAAACCCATGAGCTGCCACTGGTTCTATGGCATCGCTTAAAAAACCTTTTGAAGCACCTTTATTTTTAAGAGTGTATAGTGTTTTAGCAATTGAGAAAAACTGTAACCCCCCCCCCAAGTAAGCAAACAAACAAACAAATCTTCCAGACATGAAAAAAGTAAAAAAAAGTGACTTAAGACTAAAATCTAGACTCTACACCGTAAAAAAATGACTGTGAATTTAACTGTAAAAAACTGTAAAAATGCTACAGTAAAAAACTGTTAAATAGTTAATGGTAAGTACCCCTACTATATACGGTGAACAACTGTATAAGGCATTGCATGTAATTTATGGGAGTATACCATTTTTGGAAGTTAAAAAGAATATATAATTTACAGTGAATAACCGTAAATTGACATACGCAGAATTACCTGTTACATTTCAATTTTTTTTTTTTTTTTTTTTTTAAATAACTATGTTTCTTCTTAGTTTGCTCTTATTAGTTTTGTACATTATGGTTGTATGTAACATGTAATGTTGGTTAATGAATATTTATTGCATTATTTCAGTTTCATGTGTGTTACCTTGATGGTGTTTAGTGTTTGTGTGAATGACACTGTGCACCTTCTATATATGTTAAAATTTAAAAGCTTCTTGTGATGGGCTTTGGTTCATCATGTGACTTTCTCACCACCACCTGCTTTTGGTGGTTATCAGTGTATTATAAAGGCACAAAACAGATATCAGTACTTCAGCAGGTTGGTATATTAACGCTGCCCTACAAAGGCAAAAGACCTTAACTCGCTAGAGTGTGAAAATGAGAAAAATGACTTTAAAGTTTTTTATTTGTCCAGCCAAATTAATTGCAGATAGGACACTAGAAATTTGGCAATTAGATGTTTTAGCAATGAAAATTATCTACATTAAAAAAAACTGTGAGCTCGAACTTGATTTTTACCCGTATTTCGAAGTTAGTGTACTCTGCCTTTGCAGTGTCTGCAAAAAGTGAGAAGTCACACCAAGGCAAAAGGCAGTAACTTCCTCTGTGTACCACTAGAGGGAGCCTGAGTACCACAACTGGTAATTGTACCACACTTTGCTATGCTCAGTAATATAAAAGAATGCTAGGCATAGCATAATAGCTTTTATATTGACTTGAATGAAATAGCCTAACCTAAATGAATGGCCAGAATGCTTGTGGATTGATTTTATCAGGTTACAAGAAAAGGTAGGATATGGATTTAATTGCAAACTGTTTGTAGCCTACTGATTTTATAATTGATCATGCTACATGCTACGACATTCTATTCCACATGCGTCCAACTAGAAGTGACAGCCTGCTGAATAATCTGCATTATAAAAAAGGAAAAAAAAAAAAAAATTTAAAGATTAGTCACGATTACATATTGTTGCCAATATCTCTGTACAGTGCATTATTATATGGAGCTGTCTGGCTGATCGCTATCTATCCAATTTGTTTGTCTAATGCTTCAGTGACAGATAAGATGTGTGAAAGTATACAAGTTACACCGCAATTAAAACACGGCAGACTTTATTGGACAGTAAAACAAAGGCAGAATACCATATAACTCTGAGTTAGCTAATTTCATACTGACACATGGCTAAACAAAGGCATAACGCCATAACTCAATTTGAGCGTTCCAAACAAAGTTAAAGAGTGGTAATTGGTGTTATACGGTGTTCTGCCTTTATTTTCTCCAGGGGCTGGTTGCATAAACATAGCCATTATCTTAAGACTGTGTCTAAGAATAAGCCTGATCAACTAAAGTCAGTGGGCAAAGACTGTTGCATAAAACAAGTTCATGGTTGTCTTTAGTAAGACAGTCTAATTTGCACTGCATTGTGGGAAAAGTAAGACGCTAAACAGCTTAAACAAAATGGCCGACAGTGGGCGCTCGTCGCAGTTTTCCTTTGCTGAAAATATTTGCATATTGGAGGAATACAATGCTGCAAAATCGATTTTAATGAACAAATTTAGCGATTACAATGCCAACAATAAAAAACACAAGGCTTGGTCCACAATAACGGATAAAGTTAATAGTATAAATCCTTCTGTCCCGCGGACCGTCAAAGATGTACAGAAACGGTTTAAAAACATGGTGCAGGAAGCAAAGAAGGAAATATTCAAACGAAAAAAACCAGCAACGGGAGGAGGACCAAGTGCAAAATTAAAAAAAACAACAGAAATTATCATTGAAATATATGGCGATGAATCACCAATGTTTTGGGGAATCCCTGGAGGGAGGGAGAGCGGAGTTTCCTGCGTGACTTCACCTGCTGCTGGGGAAAATACATCGCCTCACACAGCTGTTGCATCAGCGTCGCTTGGACAGTCTCGTAAGTAGTAGTGTTTTTGAAAGTGATTGATTTTTTAAGTCTGCTATTCTGTATACTATTCTGCTGTCTTGGATTGAGTACCATGTGTTGTGTTTTTTTTTTTTTTTTTTTTTTTTTTTAGCTGATTGCGAGGTAACGTTAACGTTGGTCACTGAAGAAGCGCCAGTGACAAGTCAGGACCAAACAACACAAGGTAAAACATAACAGTTAAGGCCCGTTCACACCAAGCACGATAACTATAAATACAACGATAACTATATTTGCGTCCACACCAGAGAACGATAACTGTATGTTTTTGTTGCACTTACACCACTTCAAGTCCTCAGCACATTTCAAGTGCATCTAAACAGTGAATCTAGCATAAACTATCTGATCTATAACATAATAATATAATATATAATTTATAAATATATAAATTATAATATATAATTTATAAATATATAAATAATACAGATTATTTTTCTACTGCACCTTCAAATGAGGCAAGACAATGTTGTCCAACCCTGTGCCGAATGTCTGAGGTAATTTTATGTTTTATGTTACTCTGTTTGCTGTCTGTTTGCTTCTGTTACATTGCTATTTCAAATGCGCAATCCCTTTAAATGTGAATGAAGTCTAATTAGCTGTCAGTGTTTTATCGTTCATCAGCTGTAAAAAAAAAAAAAAAAAATCGATTTTTAGAACGTTATCTTTATAGTTATAGTTTTCGTGCTTGGTGTGAACGGGCCTTTACAGTTAAAGTAACATTTTTACATACACCTTGCAGTTTCTGCAAAATGTTAATTATTTGACTAAAATAAGAGGGATCTTACAAAATGCATGTTGTTTTTTATTTAGTACTGACCTAAACATAATATTTCACATTAAATACATTTACATATAGTCCACTAGAATTTATAAGAATGATCATATTCAAAAGTTTACATTCACTTGATTCTTACCAGAGTAATCCACAGCTGTGTTTTAGTTTGTTGATAGTTGTTCATGAGTCCCTTGTTTGTCCTAAACAGTTAAACAGCCCACTGTTCTTCAGAAAAAATCCTTCAGCTCAAATTCTTTGATTTTTCAGCAGTTTTGTTGACCGTTTTGAATTTTTTAACATTCAGCTATTATTTTTTCTTGTGGTCTATATGTAAATGTATTTTATTTGAAATACCTTTATTCAGGTCAGTATTAAATAAACAATAACATGCATTTTGTATGATCCCTCGTATCTTGGTAAAATAATTAATAATTTTTCATATTCTTTGAGGTGTATGTAAAAACTTTGAAAAACTTGACAATTTTACGAGTTATAACCTTTTTTTTTTTTTTTTTTAAATTTGATGTTTCAGCCTTTGTATTTCTGTTACAGTTTATCTTAAACCAAGCAAAACAAAACATTTTGTTACCTGTAACCTAGCCTTTTCGAATCATGTTTACAGTGTTTGTCTGTGTACATATAGTCGATGCCACAAAATGCATCGTCACCCACCATTCCCATATAAAATAAAATAAAATAAATAAAAAACAGAATGTATTTTTTGCTCTAAAATGTCACTCATTAACATTGCTAATATTGTTTTGTTTTTTTTTTTTGTTTTTTTTTAAGGAGAAGATTTGGACAGCACCCAAGTGGCACCTGCAGGAAGTGGCTCAGACACAGAGTCACAGAAAGGCACTGCAAGCAAAATAACCATGAACCATATACTGGAAAAACAATATGAAGTATTAACACTGGAGGAAGCAAAACTAAAATTAGAAATACAAAAACTGGAATTAGAGAAAACTAAGCTAACACTGGAGATACAGAAGCTTGGACATGAACTTTAGATCTCATTGACTGAAGTATTAATCAGTTAACTACTTAATTCCTGAGATTTTCTAGCTGACTTATACAGGTAAATGAAAGCAATGTTTCTATACAAATAACTTTAGGTGTATTTAATAGATTTGACATGTATTTAAGTAAATATTAGTGTAGTTCTATTTAAGTGATTTGAAGATTATATTGTATTTCAGAAGTTACTACTGATCCTGTGTATTTTTTTTTTTTTTTTGTAAATATTGGTTTGATTAAATTAAAATTTGTCAAGTGCATTTCAAAATTCATTCTTTCACTTTTCTCAATCAAACAGAGAAAATGTTTTCTACAATCATTTGGCGAATGTAACGCCCACATCCATCTTCATCTCTTGCCTCATTGATCTCCATAGCAGGTTCCTCAAGCATTTGGTCTTCTTCCAGGTCTGGGAGTGCAAGATCTCTATTAAAATAAAGTGATTTATTAATCCTATTATTTAAAATTATTGGATAAATGTAGCTAGGAGTTTAAACTATGCCTAAATTTCTATTTATTACCTTGCTAAGTTGTGTAAAACAACACATGCACAGATTATGTTGCAAACCCTCTCTGGTTTCATTTTGAGCTCTCCATGCAAACAATGAAACCTTCGTTTCAGGACTCCGAAACACCTTTCAATGACATTCCTTGTTTTGGCATGGGCTGTGTTATACCGAGTTTGAGCTGCAGTGACTGGATTCAAGAAGGGTGTGAGAAGCCAGGGTTTTAGTGGATAACCAGAGTCACCTAAAAGCACCCCTTGCAATTCTCCTCTCTCAAATGCATCATGAATTTGGGAATTCAACAAGATTCTTGAGTCATGGGTTGATCCTGGCCAGCGAGCGACACAGTTGAGCACCCTGAGTTTGGCATCACAGATTGCCTGCACATTAATACTGTGGTAGCCTTTCCTATTGACAAACAGTGGCTCATGGGTTGAAGGTGCTTGAATCCTAATGTGTGTTCCATCAATGGCCCCTATTACATTAGGAAATCCGGCAATGTTGAAAAAATCCACCTTTACCTTATTCAAGGTAGAGACATCAGTCGGAAACAGTGGGAGTCTGCCTGACAGCACACAGGAAACTCTATGAATGATTCTTGATGCTGTAGACTTGTGTACACCGATTATGTCTGCAGCTGCGTTAATGAAACATCCCGTGGCAAAGAAGCGTAGCGCTAGACATATTTGTAGCAGTGGAGGGATGCTACAATTTCTTGAAGTTTCAGGCCTCAGCTGCTCCTCCAAGTCAAATGCTAATTGTTGAATCGCATGTCTTGGAAATCTCAGTTTTTCAAACAGTTCCTTTTCAGAGAGAACTTCCAGTGGATTTGATCGGTCTTTGAAAAACCTTTCTCTTCTTATTGCATGTTCATAAACCCAAAGATTAAAATTTGCCATAGCACAAGACAAACAAAAGTCTACGCTGTTTAAAAATCTGTCACAGCTGACAGTTGGTTTCCATGGCAACATAGATTGTAAGGAAAAGTTAGCCATGGGGTAATCAGTCTAACTTTTTGGTCTTAAATTAGACCAGTCTAAGATTTTATGCAACTGGCTTACAAAGTAAAGACCCGTCTTAAAGAAAAAAAATAGATGACTAACTTGTAAGACCAGTCTAAAACAGTTTTATGCAACCGGCCCCAGGGGTTTTCGAAGTTACGGTTAAGACAATCCATTATTTTCTCAGTAAAACAACTAAATTGACTCAAGATACTTATACGCATGATAAAGGGTGTCTTGAATGTCCCAAAAATATCAATAACTCATTTTTAATCAAAATCGAAGTTATGGTCTTTTGCCTTTGGACGGCAGAACATTATATCAGTTAATGAAATTACGGTATTTAAATGTTAAAAGTCATTATTATTATTTTTTACAGTAAAATTCTGGCAACCACAGCTGCCTTTTTTACCCTAAATTTTATGGATTTTTTTTTTTTTTTTTTTTTTTTTTTTACAGTGTAGCTTTACAGACCTCAAATGAAACATTTGTGATAAAATTCAATTGTGGCAATATCATAAAATTGCATTGCCACAAAACTGAACTTAATGTGCCTATTACTGATGATCAATCAAGGATCAGGGATCTGATCAACATTTAAATAACCCTTTCTCTTTCTAGTGAATCTTGAGGACCAGAACAAAGGCTATCCAAACCAGAGAGGCCAAAAATTCATCAGACTAACTTACTGTGCTGTGTACAGAACTCCGAAGATGCCTTCTTTCCAGTTTTTAAGACTATTTGGGGGCCAATTGACCAAAATGAGTATTGTGATTTCAGTTCCATTGAGCTTTTTGTTAGTGGGTTTGCAGTCAATGATTGATGTCAAATTTTCATGTCCATGCAAAACGAAGTGGAATTCAGCTATAGCAACTGTCATCTTTGTTGCTCCCGCTATTGTTGCTTTGGTTATAATGCTATTTTTATTAAGGCCTTTTAAATATAAATATGAAGGTTGTTGTTGTCATTGTGATTGTTGTTGTCAAGAAAAAAACAACAGTAAAAGATCTCATAAAGATGATAACACAGGAACATCTCATAGAGATTATAAGGCAGGAACATCTCATAATGATGATAATGCAGGAACATCTCATAGTGGTGATAACACAGGAACATCTCATAGAGATGATAAGACAAGAACAACTTATAAGGATGATAACGCAGGAACATCTCATATAGATGATAATGAAAGAACACCTCATAGAGGTAATAACACAGGAACATCTCAAGGACAAGACAAGAAAGAAACATTTCAGTCTGAAACAAATGAGCTTGAGGAAAATTTGGGTTTTGTAAAAGCTTCTTTTGTTTGTTTGGTTCCGAGTCTTGTGTGGATCTGTTTATGTTTTATTGATGGTGATTATCTTGCATGTGGATTAACTAAATGGAATGGACATTATGCCTGTGATAAAGAACTGCATCCAAATTGTTTGAACTGGTGCAAACCCGATGAACTAAGCCAAGGAAAAACAGAGACTGAATATGAAAGAACACGAGAGTTGATTGTTATATCGAAGGTAAATAAAATTTATTTTTAGCATTCTACATATTTTTCAGAGAAAAGTTTTAAACTAAATAATAATAATAATAATAATAATAATAAGCTTTAATTTAATTATATTTAAACAGAATTTTGTGAACTGATGATTTTCTACTGATCATGAAAGCAGTAATTCATGAATTTCTGATAATAGAAGAGTGTTGGTGGCATGGTGTGTTTTAAAATAGAGGAGGCACAAATTGTAGCAGCCTGGGGATCCTATACAGAGGATATAAGTTTCACTGCTGGAGGTCGCCTAACCTAAACAATAACAAAGACATAGCTTGATGACACAGTGAGTGATCATGGGAGTTGTTGTGTTTACTTCCACAGCTTTATGAGGTTTTCTTTGGTAATAATGAATAATTACAGCCTATCACGAATGTGCAAAACAAACTACTTCCACAATTTTTTTCAGGAAGCCCACTGTGTTCTACAGACAGCCAGAGATTGTCTTAGGGTTGTCTCAATCAGCTCCCTAGTTCGGTAGTCAGGGCATTGATCAGGGAGTCCATTTTAAGGTCTTTCTCAATCGCAAAAATCCTTCCAGGGCACTGAAACATTTGCTCCCTAAAAAGTCCCACAATGCACCATGAAAGCTAGGGAGCATCGATGCTCAATATGTTCAGAAGTTCTGAAGGATATGAGCCAACTCACTACACATAATAATGTGCTGGTGTTTTGTTTTGTTTTTTTAACAAACCATTATTTACTTGTATTTCAGCAGACATACAACACTAGACAGGTAATGAAAATCTAGCGAACATTCATAGTTTATTTACAGCTAAAATGTTAACCGTATGCAACAAGAAAATTATTTAACACAATGTTTTTTAAATAACATAAAAAATAATCTCAGAAAGACATCAGTTCTGCTATTGTTAATAGTACTAGTAGTCATGTTGTTCAATTAAGACTTTGTAATATTGCTGGAAATAGAATCCTCAGTGTACCAAATGTGTATTGAGCCAGGGTCATTACTGTCACATTACTTAACAGTGCCCGATTCAAGACCTATAAGAGTCTTTATCAGCGGTAGGAGTTTAGACTAATATCACATAATTTACATCTTTATGATGGTTGATATACCAATACTGCTGATAGTGAAATAATTGTTATTGGCTATTTTTTTTTTTTTTTTTAAGAAGGAAAAAGATGGTGACATTACAAACAGGAAATACACATTCAAGACATAAAATGAAATAAATAACTGGGAATTTTTATTGACATTAACATTAAAACCTCAACCTATTTTTTCACCTCAAAATTGTGGTTGAGCCTCCCTTTCCTCCTCTGATGAGCTGCTACACAAACTCCTAGCTTTATGAATCTAATAGTTGAATCTTCAAATATACTCAACATATTGATATTAAATTGCACAGAAATTGTTGTTTATTTTCAACTTAATGCATTTATATTTATTAACATATATACGTTTTTGTGTCAAGATTACAGGTTATGTTCTGGCTATTGCCCTCTGCATCGGATCTATTATTTTTGTGAGTCTTGACTTCTGCAGAAGTGGAAAAGTAACATGGTGTGGATGTATAGATATAGAGGGCCATAGTCACAGACGGCAAGATCCAGGTACTGGGAATCAGCAACGGAATGACAACTCTGAAAATGCACCTGAGAATCAAAGTCTCATAGAGAAATAATAACCCTGCTTTGTCAGTGACAGTATCAGTAACATCAAATGCCATTAGCTTTTATGTGTCTTGTGACCTTACAAAGTTTGGATGTGTCTTTTTGAACGAGACATGACTTGACTGAGGGAATCAACAGAAAGATTTTCAGTGAATAACAGATAAAATTGCACTCTGTTTCTCACACAAAAGAAACATACAAACCTCTATGAACTTTATTATTAACATCTTTTTGCAGCTTGCAAAGCATATTTCTCTTTTTCATGGGTCATTTATAAAAACACACACAAAAAAAAAAAAAAAAATGGAAAGAAAAAAACTGTACAAAAATACTCTGACTCTTGTGCAGCATTTTAGGTATGGCATACATTCTCTTCCAAAGATTAATTTCCTGGTTGTGATTTTTTTCTCCCCCCTATTTATTTTTCAATTCATTGATTGTGGTTTATAACTGTCCTTTATGAATATGTATAAAACATCTTAGTGGTCATCTAATGTTTAAAGATCTTACATTGTTAATTTGGACATAAAAAAAAACAAACAAAAAAACATGTTGTTTTACAGGTTGCTTACAGTTACCTAAAAAAATATACAAGTTGCTTTAAACGGGAGTACATAATTGACAGTTCTTGTATAAGTGCTCATGACAATCCTCATTTCAAGGATAAAAGCATCTGCTTAATGATTAAATGTAAATAGATGGTGTATTCCATTTTATGTACTCCTTTGTAATTCTTGTAACCTTTAATCTTTTTAAGAATTTTAGTGTAATGATCTGCTTATGACATTGTGTTGCCAGTATGTATTATAATGTGGTTTGTTTTAATTTTGACAAACAAGATTCAAATTATATCTGATGAATTCCATTGAATTTAGTTCAATGGAAAGACTATAACCCCTTTGCAGAACTGAATTTTATTACATTTACGTATTTCTGATCATAAGAATAAAAGATAAAATGTTTTAGCATGAACAACAACAACAAAACAGGAACTACACTGTTAAAAATAAATGGAATTTTACATGTAAATGTCTGTATTTTTTTTTTTTTTTTTTTACAGTATTTTACCTTTTTTTCATTATGAAATACCTGTTGTTTTACAGATATTTTCTGTATTTTAAAGTTCCACCATTAAATGTACAGATAATTGCTTGTATTTTGATATTACATACATTTTCTGTTTTTTAAAAGGAAATTTTCCGTATTTTCACAGAGTAATGTGTAATTTAACATAAAATGTCATGTAATAATTACAGATTATTCCTGTAAAAATAAGAAAAAATTGAACCACATTATCATTTAGTCAAAGCGTTTTTATTACCATTTAAGGTCGTTAATTATGTGAAGGTTAATGTGAGGTTTTATGGTCAAATAATAGTATTTGTATGTACAGTAGCCTACTGTTAATTGTTTTAAAATATTTTTGCTACTATTTTAACCTAGTCTTGCAAATAAATGCTCATTTCAATCAAATTTGGTGTTGTTTTCTGTCATGGTAGATTTAAAGATTGTGTGCGCGCCCGCCCGCGCACAATCCGCTCATGAACGCAGATTCAAATTTGCCGCTAGTTTCGCTCTGCCCACGACGGTTGGCCGAGTTGTTTCTGTATTGGACAACAAGGATGGAACGGCGCACGGGAATGATTTGAATTTATTTCAGGTCATCCATTCGGAAATGTGTGAGAAAATAATAAATAATCTTTCTTCAGTTTAACCAACTACAACAAATTCAGACAATACTACAGCAGACATCATCACAACCACAAGGTAAGTCTTTCATACAACATGTAAACGATATTTTTATAGTGTAGCTGTGCATTTGTGTTATTTAGTTTTGAAGCTAACATTAGCATTTCTAAACAAGTTTTAGTAAACTTGTTATTCGTATCAAAATCCATTCGCGTGTATATAACGTTAAAGTATTTTCTTATCCGGAAGTACCAGACAGTTTTTCAAACTCTTAAAACAGGGGACATTTTGAAACGCTGAACGTGGCTAACGTTACCTAAGTGATATCAAAAACGTGTTTAGAGTGAATTCAGTAGGCTGTACACTTTACTGATTATGAATATGAACGCAGTATGATAACGTTAAAGTGTGAGGTAGGCGCTTTCACCCTTTCATATTTTCCTGTACATATATATATATGTGTGACTTTTCTTGTCTTTATCGGACCCGGTTTGTCCCACCCTTCATCAGCACACAGACTCTGGACTTGGATGACGTTGGAATTTATTTGAGGCCTGCACACAGAGCAGCAGGAGACAAAATGGAAGCTCAGCAATTTTTTTGTAGTTCCACCCACAGCAGTTCTCCATAGCTCTGCTGCTCTTAATATAACAGTAAACACTATGGTATTATAAACAAAACATACAAAAATAAAACAGGAATCTGAAATATGGTACATTCTCCATGACAATGAAACAGACTTTAACAATTCAATATTCTTTTTGTTCTGTTTTTTTTTTTTCTATTCTTCTTAACCTTATGGCATTGTGATCGTATAAGACATTTTTAAATCAAACAGAAATAAGAATATAAAGATTGTATATCAAGGAAAAGCATAGTATGAGGTAGATAAATTCTATAACTTACGTCATCCATTTTATAGAATGTATGAAAAGTTAATGAAAATATGAAATTTCTTAGTAAAACCATTAATTAAGTGCTTTACAAAACAGAGTTAGCACAAAACATTTACTTAATACAGAAAATGCAATACTGAATAAACAGAGTAAATTCGTAAACACTATATGATAAAGAAACAATTACCTGCACACAGAGCAGCAGGAGACAAAATGGAAGTTCAGCAATTTTTTTGTAGTTCCACCCATTCAGAATACGTTTCACTTTGTTAGCACGTGAAAAAGATGGCGCACGTGGAAAAAGAGTACATCGGATGGAAATAACGGTATGAAAACAACATGCATACAAACAGAAAACTCGCTTTACAGATCAATCCATGTCTGTGATGTTCATTAGTCTTCAAACAGCGTCTATCATTTCACACAAAACAATATTGTTAACTTTCAGTGTGGAACTACAATAGCGCCACCGGAGTAACCAATAGGAAGCGCGATCCCATTAACGCAGGATTTAAAGAACCATAGCGCTGTCATTTTTATATCGTTACACATATATATATATATATATATATATATATTTAAAAGTACTCAGAATTTGGTCCTCCATTGTCACTAATGTCTTTTGTAATGGTTTTCTATGGGAAAACGCTCAATCTAATTTGCAATAAAAAAGCGTTGCATTCACATTTTGGGCGCATTTGCTCGCGTACATCTATATTATGCACGTGTAAGTGCATATTTTTGTCTGATATCTAATAATAATTGTTGTAATCTTTGTGTTCTGATTAGGAATGAAACGCACACATCTTGAGGCCTGAGGCTGAGTAAACTGTCATTACATATGGTATCGTTGGTTATGAAAACTGCATCCATCCTGGACAGTTACACTGCTACTGTAGGCAGTAATGTGATGCAGCTAAGTCAAAGCAAGTAATATAAATTTACTTTCTATAAGTTGAGCTACAGTCACATGGTGGACCAAAACATCACTGTTAACCTTTCCTGCTCAGCTTCCAATCATTGTCTCAGTATAGGCTGTAATGTCTGAATGAATACAAAGTATTGAATTATTTTTATTATTATTTTCGTTTGTTTCAGGTCATCTGGAAAGACTGTGGAGATCTGCAGCAGATAAGCATGGCAATTCAGGTGTGGAACTTTGGTTATTATTGATATTATTATTATTATTATTATTATTATTATTATTATTATTATTATTATTTTCGTTGTTGTTAAATCTGTAATCAGCATAGACAATTTTTTTTTTTCATGATAATACAACAAATTCTGTATTTTCTTTTCATGCAGCTCTTTGTTTCTTTCTTTTTTAAATGGTTCTTTGTGTATAATTTTCAGATTCTATGTGGTAAGGGGTGGATAAATGAACCATCAATGTAATTAATATCAGTGTAAAAGGCTGCATGAAGAGATGTTTGTACATTTTATTGTTTGACAATCATTGTTATTTTTTGCAGAAGCAAAAGTTTATAGTTAAACCCTAGTGCTTTGTTTCATTATCTAGATCTGTCTGGGTTGCCTTTATGCTTTATACATTACATTTTTGAATAATTAGATGATGTATACCCATTTAGATCCATTTTATGCCTCAACAGATCTTGGACTCCAAAAGTGATTTGCAGAAGACATCTTGGAATGCATGGGGATGAGTAAAACAAGACAATTTTCAACTTTGGGTAGGGCTGGGTATTGTTTTTGATACCGATACTTTTTAGGCACTCACCAAATTGCCTCAAAACTATTGTATCAAAAAATGTCTTGTTTGAAGTATTAAATGTCTTGAATTTAATACTTCAACGTCAGTGAAACAGTAAGCATGCAGAATGCTTTATGTGCCCAAATCAAGTGCTGGTCATTGGCTGTGGCAAGGCATCAAGGGCTTTAAAATTCAGGAACCAGTATCAAAATCAAGGTATCGTTATTGATATTGAACATTTTTGAATGTTTACATTAATTTTGGGGTTAACTGGGACCATGAAAACATGTCATTTGGGCCTAGAGTTATAAATAATTGGGTTTGTCATTCAGAAACATGGCTTTTCTTATTACTTCTATTGTAATGACACACATCTCTCCCTTTCATTACAGCTGGATTTTCTGATGGTTGCTGCTCGCATCTCTGCCTCCTGAACAGAAATGCCTTGCTGAATGTTGAATGACCATCAACTCAACCTTGCCAAGACAAAACTGCTCATGTTTTCAGCCAGACCAACCTTGGTGTTACAGTGGACACATATGAACTTCACTGACCACATCGCAGTGGCCCGATCCTGCAGATTTGCCCTTATGGGACATGCAAAAGAACTCCTTGTCCAAGCTCTTATTCTCTCTAGACGGGACTGCTGTATTGCTCTCTTAGCAGACCTTTCAGCATGTACTACCAAGCCTCTCCAATGAATCCAGCATATGGCACTGAGTGGAGTCTTTAATGAGTTGAAGAGAGTGACGTCACACAAATCGTCACTTTGCACTGGTTGCCAGTAGCCTTTCACATCACATCCTAAAGAGGTACAAATTCACTTTCACAGACCTTTACTTTGACTGTTTGTTGCTGTTGTAATAAACTGCCTAACTCTGCCCATTTTCAAGAAATTATTTTTTTTTGTTTTTGTTTTTCATAAACGCTTGACTAATTAAAGGGATAGTTCACCCAAGAGTCAAAACGAGCCTATGATTTACTCGCCCTCAATCCACTGTATGTGTACATGACTTTCTTCTTTCAGACAAACACAATCGGAGTGAATGGCTGCTATGAGTTTGAAGCTCAAAATGCATCCATCCATCATAAACATACTCAACATGGCTCCGGTGAGTTGATAAAGGCCTTCTGAAGCGAAGCATATTTTACACCTTATAAAGTAAAATAACTAATGTTCAGGTCAAACAACTTAAGCATAACTTGCATGATGTAGGATGTGGCTTGGCATGTCATGTCGTAGCATTTTGCTGAGAACAAGTTTTTTAAAAAGTGTAAAATATGCTTCACTTCAGAAGGCCTTTATAAACCCCCTGGAACTATGTAGAGTACGTTTATGAAGGATGGATGCATTTTTGCGCTTCAAACTCATGGCAGCCATTCACTGTCATTATAAAGTCTGGAAGAGTCAGGGTGTTTATTGATATAACTCTGATTGTGTTTGTCTGAAAGAAGAAAATCATATACACAGAAGCTATCCCTTTAATACTAACACTAACACTTTTGTTTATTAAAAAACTGCTATGTCTACTGTGTTAGACTAACTGGGACTTTGTATGTTGCTTTGGATAAAATGTCATTGTAAATGTATACAGAAATACAGCAGTTGCCTCTTGTTTGTAGGTATTTTTGCATGTTCTAAATTATGTACTAAACGTGTTTCCTATAATTTTATTATTCATTTAACTTGACATACAATGCTTTTATAAAATGACTAATACTGTGACTGTAGAATATGTTAATTTTACAGAAATTGGCTGAAAATGTTGCTGTTGTTTTTGTGTATTAAGTACTATACTGTCCAAACATTTTTAACTGTAATATTTCTGGAAAATGAATGATTAAAATGTATATCTACAGACATTGTCTTTGTATTACGTATTTACAACATTTTTATGCAACATTTCTTGATTATTGTAGTTAATAATATCTGTATTTTAACACAATGATTCCAGGTAGACATAAAATAACTTCTAAATACCTTTTAATTTTTATGTAAAAAGAAGAATTATTCCTTTAAAAAATATGTGTTTATTGTGTTTTTATAAATTATTTCTTAGTTATTGTACATGGAAAAACGGTAGTTTAAAGGTAAATTACTGTAGATGGACAGATCAGTTCTATAAAATAACTAATTAAAACCTTAAATTTATGGCAACCTGAAAGTTGATTGTTTTTTTTTTATGTAATTTAACATAATTTTTGTATATTATCAACGATAATATACTGTAATTTAATGAGTTTTGACCATAAAGTTTATTCTGTATTTTTACAGTTTTTGCTTGTAATTTTGAGAAACAGTGATTTTCTGTAATTTAACGGTCTTTTTCTTATTTAGCACCCAAACTCTGGAACAATCTACCCTACAATGTTCGGGACGCAGACACACTCTGTCAGTTTAAATCTAGATTAAAGACCCATCTCTTTAACCTTGCTTACACATAACAAATCCACATTCTTATAATTCAAATCCATTAAAGGATTGTTAGGCTGCACTAATTAGGTCAACCGGAACCGGGAACACTTCCCATAACACCCGATGTACTCGGTGCATCGTCAGAAGAATGGCATCTACGCTAATATTAGTCTGTTTCTCTCTTATTCCGAGGTCACATTAACCACCAGATCCAGTCCGTATCCAGATCAGATGGTCACTGCAGTCCCCCGGATCCAGTCCGAACCCAGCCCAGATGGTGGATCAGCACCTAGAGACGACCTCTACAGCCCTGAATGTCAGCGGAGTCCACATCAACTAGATGAGCCCCAGAGACGGATCCACATTAAAGACCACATCACCTAGACGGCTGTCGGCCCAAGACCACGGGAACTTTGGCCAGAGGAGAACTGGCCCCCCGACTGAGCCTGGTTTCTCCCAAGGTTTTTTTCTCCATTTGTCACCGATGGAGTTTTGGTTCCTTGCCGCTGTCGCCTCTGGCTTGCTTAGTTGGGGACACTTTCTCTTCACACGATATTGCATTTTATTTTATTGTTTTTGATTAACTACCTTTACCTATAATGTGAGTGTTTAATGTTGCCTTTGGCATTGTTGATGTACTGTTTCCTATTTAATACTGTACAGCCGCCTTGTCACAAGTCTGTATTGTTAAAGGCGGTATACAAATAAAGGTGACTTGACTTGACTTGACTTGTAATTTGACGGAATATCTCTGGAATCCCTGCTGCCAGTCTTTTTACCATTTTTTTACAGGATTTTTTTTTTACAGTGCAGAACAAATTTTTAATGATCACACACTGTACACCCATTTGGATTAAAATGAGTCAACACCCCTGACTTCACAAGAGCTTTCTTGGCTTCTTGAAAAGTGGTCTCACACTGTTGTGTCCATTCCCATGACTGGTTACTACATAGAAGTTGGTGCAGTGGTATCAGCAGTGTGGCTAAGCCATTGATGAATCATCCATAGTAATTCAGAAGACCTATGAATGACCGGAGCTGGCTGGTGTTCTGTGGGGCTGGAGCCTCTAGTATAGCTCTTACTTTTGAAGGTGCTCTGTGCAGCCCATCAGCGTTGATTACATGTCCAACTCACATTTATCTTTTCACCCCTTTAAGCCATATTGCTTCAGACGCTGGAGTGTGCTATCCAAATTACTCAGATGCTCTGCCTCTGTTTTCCCTGTTACCAAAATGTCATCTAAGTAGCACTGCACCCCTGCTAGGCCACTTAACACCTGGTCCATGGCCCGCTGAAAAAGAGAAGGGGCCGTGGTGACAACGAAAGGAAGACACTGGTATCTAAAAAGTCCCTTATGTGTGACAATTGTCAGTAACTCTTTAGAGGTTTCATCGACTTTCATTTGTAAGTAGGCTTGACTCAAATCAATTTTGCTGAAACGCTGCCCTCCTGCTAGGCCAGCAAATAGATCATCAATGAGGGGAAGTGAATACTGGTTAGCAGACAAAACTGGGTTCACAGTGACTTTGAAGTCACCACAAATCCGAATGGACCCATCCTTTTCAAGCATGGGTACAATAGGTGTAGCCCAATCACTGTTACACACTGGTACGATGACTCCACTGGTTACCAGCTCTTTCAGGGCTGTTTCAACTTTCGCTCTGATAGCATATGGCACCGAACGGACTTTGCAACACTTGGGCTTACTACCAGGCTTGATGTCAAGTTTGGCTGTAATATCTTTCATCGTTCCCAGTCCATCCTTGAATACCTCAGCATGTTTTTCCAGAACAACACTGAGCCCAGTGTTTTCTTTTGAAACCATCCGCACCATCGACCAGTCCAGCTTCATTGTTTCCAGCCATTCTCACCCAAGTAAAGCTGGGTAGTTCCCTTTTACCACATAAAGGGCCAGTGTAGCTGACTGACCATTCAGCTCCACCTCCACATCCATTACACCTTTTATAGCCACTGACTCCCGTGTATATGTTTTCAGCACTATCTTGGTGGGCTTTAAGCAGACATGTCTAAATGTTTTGCGGTACACAGTATCTGACACAATGGAGACGGCAGCACCCGTGTCTATCTCCATGTGCACCGACTCTCCCTCTATGACAGGTGTCACCCAATAGCCTTTGAGTTGGTGTCATCTGCATACTCCTTGCAATTTGACTGCACTTTATGCACACTCTTCTTTTTCTTTAATATGCAAGGAACTCTGTTAAATTTCTGTTTTGCACTCTTTTGTTTTCCTCTGCAAGCGCGTTCCACGTGGCCTTTCTTTCCACAACTGCGACACACCAAATCTTTACACCAACACTCAGATGCAAGATGTCCAATTTGGCCACATCTATAACATGTTGCATTTTTAGGAGTTTTGCCAGGTGAATTCTGGAATGTATTCATGTCAGTTGCCAATTTATGCACTTTATCTGAGCTACTGAATTGCTGTGCTTCTTTAGCAGCAAGTTCCATGCTTACACTTATTTCAGTGGCTTTCTGCAAAGTGAGATTACTTTTACTTAGCCTCTTTTGAATGGCTTCGCTTCTTAATCCACATACGAGCCTGTCCCTAATAGTATCATTCAAAACATCACTGAATTCACAGTGTTCTGACAATTTCTTCAGCACCACAACAAACATAGTCACAGTTTCTCCCTCTTCTTGGTTTCTCTTGTGAAACCAAAATCTTTCTGCTATAACGTCCCAGGTTACGTATGTAACCATGGTTCCCCGAGGGAACGAGACCAGAGAGCTTAAAGCACGTGCGGTGCATGCAGCCAGCAGCTTCTAAATAGAGAAGCAAGCGCTGCAGGGATGCCGGAAGTATGGCTCAAGACGCAGCGTCTCTTTCCCTCGGGGAACCATGGTTACATACGTAACCTGGGACGTTCCCCTTCGGGAACTCGAGCTGCGTCCGAAAACACTAGGGGAACGATATGCCCACGCTGCCAGACTTTCAAATCCCTGCCTAGTGTGTATCACTGAGCACAGCTAGGACGAGAGAAAAAAGGAGCCCAGAGTGGCATAAATAAGACCGAGAATCTCATGAAAGTGAGAGGCATGGAACAACCCGCAGCGTCGAAATGTCAGAGAGGGAACTCCTGACGAGAAGGCCATACTTCGAGAGGAATGAGCCTTGACCCCCAAAAAGAGGGGGGTCAACAGAGGACCCCCCCATTCAAAGTTATGGAATAGCAACCAAATCACCACACAGCAAAGCTACACCTGGTCAGAGGCCTTAGCCTTAGCGCACCGTGGAGGAAACCTGTAACCAGGGGGTTCCTACCCACTGAGGGGCCACCCGGAAGGGTGTGGTAGGCCGCAATAGCCGCCACGTAAACCTTCAGGGTGAAGTGGGCTAACCCTGCAGAGAACCGATCCTGCAGAAACTCCAGCACTGTACCAACTGGGCAGTTAACTGGGTCTTGCTGGTGGTCTCCACACCATGATGTGAAAAGTTTCCACTTCAGGGTCTACAGTTTCCTTGTGGAGGGAGCTCTGGATTGGAGGATGGTCTCAACAACCTCGGTTGAGAGACCGGAGGCTACGAGGTGTCCCCCCTCAGAGGCCACACCCATAACTTGCACAACTCCGGGCGAGGGTGAAAGATGGTGCCTCCCGCTTGCGAGAGGAGATCCCTCCTGACGGGAATCTCCCAGGGAGAGCTGTCGAGGAGGGAATCAGGTCCGAGAACCATGCTCGGGCCGGCCAGTACTGGGCTACTAAAAGAAGACGGTCCCCATCCCGGCACACCCTCTCCAGAACTCCCGGGAGCAGAGCGATCAGGGGAAAGGCAAAAAGGGGGAAAAAAAAATGAGGAATCAATTTGCACCTAACTGTTTTTTACTATGCCTTAAATATTAGTTAAAACATTAAACAATGTTTGGAAAAGGTAAGCCATCTCAGGAATTTATAATTATTTATTTATTTGAAAACTGAAAAACACAAGTAAAAATATTTTTATATTTTTGCTATAAGCCTGTACATTTTCATATTTTATATATATATATATATATATATATATATATATATATATTTATTTATTTATTTATTTGTCTGTTTAGCTTGTAGGTTACATTTAGATTTTTTTTTATTTTGCATAATTATATATTTGCTGGCTTTTGCCTACTACATTGGAGGACAGAGTGGTTCTACACCTGGACAGAATATGGCACAGAGTGACCAGGACCAAGCAGCAACACAACTGTTTTATCAATATATATATATATATATATATATATTGATAGCTGTTTTTGTCTGTGCTTTATGATAATGTGAGTACACACATATACACACACAAATATCTTATATAGTCTTATGTATAATTTAACTTTAGCTTAAAACGATATGCTTATTAACATGCAGTCTTGCATTTGGCAAATTTCTTACAGAATTTCACAGAAATTTGTACTGTACTGCCTTGCGTGTATTACTTTTTTATGTGTTGATATGTGAATGTCTAAATGCCTATGTTTGATGCCATGTATGTTTTGTCTTGAATCTTGTTGTGAAGACAAATTTCTCTGTGTTAACAAATAAAGAAAGTATCTAGACCTTACCAAAGAAAATAAAATACAATTCACTCACCTACTGTGACACACAAACAAAAATGGTGTCAGACTCCTTAATATTCCAATGATTTTAATTGACAATATTCACAAAACTATTTACAGAGCCAAGTAAACAAATTTAGAGGACAATTCATTTCAGAGGCTACTGTTGCATCTTCCGAAGGTCACATTTGTCTGCCGCATACATTGAGGCAGCCCAGTTGTAACAGTAATCAAGTACATCGCTAATCAGTGTGAGGTGTAAAATACTACAATTTATTTCTTACTTTGAAATCTAATGGTTAATTCTGCCCATTATGCCGAAAGCCCACTACTCCGCAAATTCACGCTCTGGAGTTACTATTTTTACTTTTTTTCTGACAACACATTTTCTGTCACAGTTGATACTGATGTGATAAACAGCCATGACCTGTCTGCACCTCCGCACTAGTTGGCCACACTGTCTCGAATAGGCCTACACGCTGTCTTAACAACCAGGTACCACGAAACACAGTGTAAACGCGAGTACTGTCTGAATGTTGAATTTGCTTATTTACTATATTCCTACTAGTAGCCAGGATACATCAGGTAATTAACTTAAGGTAATTACTTAGCAGAAAATTAGCCAACTCAGCATTCGTTTTGAAACCTTTGTCTATTTTAAGCTGTCTCTCAAACTCATCTCCATACAGTTTTTATTATACCATTAATCACACACTTTTTTTGGATGGATGCTGAGACTTTTTAGGATGTTTGATCTCTGACTCTGACCCCTTTTGTTTGGCAACTTCCATGACTGAAATTAAATATGCTGTGTTTTCTGCCAACTGGCAACCCAGACTGCCGAAATACAATTGGGTAAACTGGCAGTGGGCGGGTTACACTGACCAAAAGAGAGACAGACATTCTGACACGGAACGCACATTTTCAAAGGAGAATAACTGAGTGTAGCATTGTTTTTCAAATAAACATGAATGTTAACTTAGCATGTTTCTTAAATATCTGCAAACATATTATGGTATTTTATGCTTTAGTAGAGTCAAAAACTTACATACAGCACCTTTAAACAAACCAGATGCCACACTTTTTACTCCACTGAAAATTTGTTAGGGTTTATTTTTTAAAGTCAATTTCTTTGACCTTAAAGTCTTAACTACAAATGAATGAATAAATAAATAAATAAATAAATAAATAAATAAAATATTTAAAATATTTAAGAGTGTTCAACTCTTAAATATTTGAAATTCACAAACAAAACCTTTCCTATGCCACAAACGTTTCCAAACAATTAGAGTGCAAAAAAACAGCTATTTTTATTTCTTTCATATTTCAGTTGGTTGTTTCCTTTTTCATGCCTAATGGCTATTTGAATGAGTTTTCAAAGCAATAAATAATATAATAAAATAATATCACCATTACTGATTAAAAACATCTAAAAAAATAAGAGTGATTCCACACTTTTGAACAATAGTGTGAAAGGTTAAAAAAAGTGTTTAAATTGCAGTGTAAAGATAAGCTTTGATTAAAGCGAAAATAACATTTGCATATATTTTCTGGGAAATTACTTGTTATGTGAGGACTTCTGGGTATGTTCTGGGGTTCTGATAAAGAGCATATGAAAAGGCGTACATAAACTAGACAGAGATATCCTTTTGCAATATGTTTAGCTACTATACTTGGGCAATAGCGGGCAGTAACTATATACCAGAAGGTTTTTGCAAAGACAACGCAAAAATAAGATTGGAATGTGTCACTGCTATGCAGCAAAGTAAGGCAGTAAAGTTTCTTGGTGCTAGTGATAGTGTCCATAAGGTGCGGTATGGGTTGGTCTCGCACACACTGATATTGAAACAAACTGACAGAATCCAAAATGTAAATCATTAACTTACAAACAACTGTTAGAGTACAAATGTTGTTAGCTATACTGTGTAGCAGGTACTATTGATACCTGGATGCAAAAATACACTCCAAACATTTAAACCTACAACCCCAACTATCAAAAAAGGAAGATCTGACTGATATTACAGGCAACATAGTATATGATCGTATTTAATAGTAAAAATTTAATGTTTTTTTTTTCTTCAGATATTTGGTTACATTGTGATGTCTGTCTACAGTGTATTGATGGTTATATTAGTTAATGTTTATGACTGCTGTATAAGTGGTAAATGGGTTCCTTGTCAGTTCTTAAACTATGGTTGCCTGTTTGCCCATCTTTCTGTTCCTTATTCTTTGTGTTTTTGGTTTATTGTCTTTGTTTATTTCATTAAATCCTACACATAGTTTATGTCTCTTCCTGCCTTCTGCAAGCTTGGTCTACAAGCATAACCACTGTGAAATTTGGTGGAGGATCTGTGATGATTTTGGGTGCTTCAACAAGGCACATTGGTGTTTTGAAGGGTACATGAATCAAAACACGTTCTAAGGTTGTCCTGGAAGAAAACTTGCTTCATTCTGCTCTTACAATGTTCTCCAACTTGTTCTACAAGGATTGTTTTTCTAGCAGGACAATGCTCCATGCTACACAGCCAGATCAGTCAAGGTGTGAATGAACGACCACCAGATCAAGTCCTTGTCGTGATCAGCTCAATCTCCAAACCTGAACCCCACTGAAGACCACTAGAATGTGATCAAGGGGAAGATGGATGGTCACAAGCCATCAAACAAAGCTGAGCTGCTTAAATTTTTGTACCAGGAGTGGCATAAAGTCACCCAACAGCAATATGAAAGACTGGTGGAGAGCTGTGACAGCTGTGATTGATTTACTTCACAAAATATTGATTTCTGAACTCTTCCAAAGTCAAAACATTAGTACTGTGTTGTATAATATCAGTATGAATCAGTATGTCATTCCCACACATAAATGCTCTATGACTTGCTAATCATGCTAGCAACTTGCTAATCATAATGCTAGCAACATGCTAGTAACATGCTAGTCATGCTAGAAACATGTTAACAACAAGCTAGTAACATGTTAGCCATGTTAAAAACATGCTGGTAACATGCTAATCATGTTAGAAACATGCTAGCAACATGCTAATCAAACTAGAAACATGCTAATTACTTGCTAATCATGATAACAACATTCTAGTAACTTGCAAATTATGATAACAACATGCTAATCATGCTAACAACATTGTAATCAGCCTATAAAAATACAAACAATAAGCTAATCATGTTAAAACATGTTAACATGTTAAATCATGTAAGCAATGTGTTAAATCCTGCTAGCTGCTTCCATACTTTTACAACTGCTTCAAACTTTCAGGCTAGGCTTTCTCAAGCTAACTTAAAGTTTGTTCTCAAACTTTACTCATCTAGTTACACAATGATCTATAATAGTTATTACACCGTTATTACACTTGAAATGTATAATAGTTATTACACTGTTATTACACTGGACATATATCATAGTTATTACACCGTTATTACATTGTGATTACACTTGAAATATATAATAGTCATTACACAGTTATTACACTGTTATTACACTTAATGATATATAATATTTATTACACCGTTATTGCACTATTATTACACAATGATATATAATAGTTATTACACCGTTATTACACTTGAACTATATCATAGTTATTACACCGTTATTACACTGTTATTACACTTAATGATATATAATATTATTACACCGTTATTGCACTATTATTACACAATGATATATAATAGTTATTACACAGTTATTACACTTGAAATATATTACAGTTATAACACTTGGTTAGTTATTACACAGTTATAATAGTTATTACATAGTTATTGCACTTGAAATATATAATAGTTATTACACAGTTATAATAGTTATTACACGTTATTGCACTTGAAATATATAATAGTTATAACACCGTTATTATACTGTTATTACAAAGTTATTACACAGTTACACTTTAAAACTATAATAGTTATTACACCATTATTACACCGTTATTACACTTGAAATATATAGTTATTACACCGTTATTACACCGTTATTACACTTTTTTACACAGTTACACTTGACAAAAATAAGTTATCACACTGTTATTACACTGTTATTACACAATGCTATATAATAGTTATTACACAGTTATAATAGTTATTACATAGTTATTGCACTTGAAATATATAATAGTTATTACACAGTTATAATAGTTATTACACGTTATTGCACTTGAAATATATAATAGTTATAACACCGTTATTATACTGTTATTACAAAGTTATTACACAGTTACACTTTAAAACTATAATAGTTATTACACCATTATTACACCGTTATTACACTTGAAATATATAGTTATTACACCGTTATTACACTTTTTTACACAGTTACACTTGAAAAAAATAAGTTATCACACTGTTATTACACTGTTATTACACAATGCTATATAATAGTTATTACACTGTTATTACACTGGAAATATATAATAGTTATTATTAGTTATTGTTTTGACATGCCCTGACATTTGTGCTTATTTCAGCTACTTATACTACTGGCCAACATATATATATATATATATATATATATATATTGTATTCAACACAAACGGTGCTACAATAATATGTGAGCAAGATGGATGTAAGAACTATTATATATCATTAAGAGTAATAACAGTGTAATAACTATGATATTTTCCAGTGTAATAACTATTATATATTTTAGGTGTAATAACGGTGTAATAAGTATTATATATCGTTGTGTAATAACAGTGTAATAATGTGTAATAACTATTATTTTTTTCAAGTGTAATAACGGTGTAATAACGATTATATATTTCAAGTGTAATAACGGTGTAATAACTATTATAGATTTCCAGCATAGTAACAGTGTAATAACTATTATATATTTCAAGTATTATAAATCGTAATACTTGATAAGGTGTAATAACTATTATATATCATTGTGTAATAACGCTGTAATAACTAATATATATTTCAAGTATAATAACGGTGTAATAGCGGTGTATTAACTATTATATAGTTCAAGTGTCATAAAGTATCATTAACTCCCTGGGGTTAACAGTCACGCTGGCGTGATCAGCTCGCGTTTTTTTAAGATCAGTGTGAAAGACACTAAAAATACTCTGTCGAATTTGGTCACACAAATAAGTGTTATACATTAGGCGTTAGAAACCATTAAGTGTACACTTTTATTTGTGCACACTCACAATAAAAACTGAACTGTGTGCTTCTTTTTTACACATGGCTGATCCAGAGGAAGAGATCAGTCTGATGAGTAAGTGATGTTTCTTTTTTGCATTAGTTAACGTGTTATTTTGACATAAGCTTGAACATAATAATGCAATGTTATTTTAGGCTTCTTCCATTTGTGCATCCACACACCTACAAACCTAAAACCTGCTCTGTTATACTACTGTTTGCAAATGCAATGTCATTTTAGGATTCTTCCCTTTCTGCATCTACACAACTAAAAACATAAAACCTGCCCTGTTATACTTTTTATTATTATTATTATTTATTTATTTATATATATTTTTTTCAAATGGAAAAAAAAAGTGCCATTTAAATTTAATCTTAATGTGGTTCAGAGATTAAGGGCATAATGCTAATACTGTCCACACGAGGGAGCCACAGGATAACTAATCATTCAAGATCTCAGTTCAAGACTTGATCATGTTTCATTTAGGTGACAAAATTAAAAAATGCATATAAACTCATTTATTTTTTTCATAATCTTCAGTGAAGCCCAGTATAGTAAGTATGCAAAAACTGTAATCTCTTAAATGCTGACCATTCCTTTTTTTTTTTTTTTTTTTTTTTTTTTTTTTTAAATATTTTTTAAGGCCACTCTTGCTCTGCCTGTTGCCCCTGTCTCTCGTCATCACCTATTGTTTGGACCGTGCACTGCTCCCCTCCTCACCTTCTCTTTTGTCCTGTCAATCATTCTGTTAATATGAACTGTCACAACTCATTCTGCTTTTGAGTCCTCCTTCAGATATCATGAAAAAACTCCATCTCCAGAGATCATAATGTTCCTGTGTCCACTGTGTGCAATAACATCAAGAGGTTTACAGCACATGGTACTGTAGCTAACCTCCCTGGACGTGGACGGAAGAGCAAAATTAATGAAAAATTACAACGAAGGATTGTTTGGATGGACCCCAATTAACTTCCAAACAAACTCAAGCTGATCTGCAGACACAGTGCAACAGTGTCAGCTCGCACTATCCGTCGCCATCTGAATGAAAAGGGACGCTATGGTAGGAGACCCAGGAGGACACCACTGCATGACTGGAGCAAGACTGGAGTTAACCAGTCTTCTGGGAGGATGAGCTGTGGACAGATGAGACAAAGGTAGAGCTTTTTGCTAAGGGACATCATGACACTGTTTACAGAAAAAGAAATGAGGCCTTCAAAGAAAAGAACACAGTCCCTACAGTCAAACATATTGGAGGTTCAAAGATGTTTTGGGGTTGCTTTGCTGCTTCTGGCACAGGATGCCTTGACTGTGTGAACAATATCATGAAATCTGATGATTACCAAAGAATTTTGGGGTGCAGCGTAGTGGCAAGTGTCAGAAAGCTGCATCTCCACCAGAGGTCATGGGTCTTCCAGCAGGACAATGACCCGAAACACATTTCAGAAAGCACTCAGAAATGGTTACAAACAAAGTGCTGGAAAGTTCTGAAATGGCCAGCAATCCAGTCCAGATCTGAATCCCATAGAGCACCTGTGAAGAGATCTTAAAACAGCAGTTGGGAGAAGGCATCCTTCAAATCAGAATGACCTGGAGCAGTTTGCAAAAGAAGAGTGGTCCAAAATTTCAGTAGAGAGGTGTAAGAAACTCATTTATGGTTACAAGAAGCGACTGATTTCAGTTATTTTTTTTAAGGGGGTGCTACCAAATATAAGTGTGTCAATAATTTTGTCCAGTGAGTTTTTTGGGTTCTGTGTGGAATTGTATCAGATTTGACTTTTCTTCTCTGTTGTTTTGTGTTGTTCCAACACAAAAATTAAATAAATAAATAAATAAAATAATAATAAATAAATACATTAATTCATTAATTTATCTATTTTTTAATTAATTAAAATAAATAAACTTGTGAGTACCAAAACATTTGCAACTGCAACACTTTTCTGACAGAATTGCAAGGGTGCTGATATTTTTGGCCATGACTGTATAATAATTTTACTCAAACGTACTTATAGAAGATGAAGTGAACATTTCAAAACTTTTAGTCTTGTAGAATTTCACACAGTAAATTCTTATATTTTCAACTGTGAGAATGGTGGTTATCATTGTGTGAAAACAGGACGTATTTTTTTCTGCACTGCAGTGCAACCTTTTATGAAGTGCTGCATTTTAGCTTGCTGAAGCCATTTTCATAGCAATACAGTAGTACATTTGAAGAATAAAAGGTTTTTAGTTATTGCTACTACATGCACCATTGTTTTTTTGTTTGTTTGTTTGTTTTTTGTTTTTTCCTCAGGCATGAAAAGACTCCAAACACAAACCTGAACTCTATTTATTTTCTTTCCTTCACTGTCTCTGTTCATTAAAAAATCCAGAAAAATAGTGAAAGTCTGGTGTATAAATAGTCTGGTGTACTAACAGTGTTTTAGATAAGCTTAACACATCCTGTCTCTTTCTGGGTTAAGACGTGCAACACAGCTCTCTTGAAACTTAGATGCAGCTGCAGGAAGATACAGACAACACATACTATAATACAAGATCAAAGTAAGTGTAAAAACATATATTACTGTCATGATCTGGTCGGTGAGCTGCGGACCGCTCACCACCAGACGCTCTTGCGTTTTGTCACGCACGGACTGCCACACCACACCCCGGACTACACTCCCCATCAGCCATTGCACTTCCCCCCCATCCAATCAGAGACTGTATAAATACCCCGGTCTTCCTGTCACTCCTCGCCGTGTATTGTATTGTATTTTCCATTGCAGTCGTACTAAGTGTATCTCCTAGTTTCCCCCCGTGTCTAGTTTTTCCGTTGTCTCGTTTTGAACCCTCGCTCGTCTGACCACTCTTCTGCCTAGCCCCTGTCGGATAACGTTCGCCGCTGGACTGACCCTCGCCTGTTTTTGTTCTACTCTTCTTCTTGCTGTCTGTGTTCCTGTCTGCTGTTGCCCGACCCTGCCTGCCTTTGACCATGTCTATGTCTCGTCGTTATAATAAAAGTTTGCGTATGGATCCGCACGTCTCTCGTTTCCCTCCCTACGTTACAGAATACACGGCCCCACCAGGATCCAGCAACTTCTCAACCGGACACTACGCAGGTATGAACACCACAAAACTGTTGTTAGCCCTCGAGCAGGGCACACGAACGCTCGAGGGCTACATCCAAGAATTTCTGGACATTGCTCATTACTCAGATCTCCCAGACTGTGTTTTGATAGACATTTTCATTGATGGAACCAGACAACCATTAAAATCGAAACTCAGACGCGAGGGTCCGCGTTCATCACTTTGTTTATTTTTGGACTTTGCTCTTCTGTGTGTGGGCTCGTCCTTTACTGTGGGGGTCGCGGAGAGGGAACGCGACGATGCGGTAATGGCGGCCGCGCACCCCGCTCGCAAGATGGCGGCCGCGCCGGAGCGCGACGCTACGGACACGTTTGCCGCTTGGATCGCTCGTGAAATGGCGGCCGTGTCGGAGCGCGCTCGAGCGATGGCGGCGACGGCGGAGCCCGTTCACAAAATGGCGGCGAAAACAGAGCTCCGTCACGTCACAGCTGCCTTGCCAGAGCCAAGTCACGCTGCAGCTGTGTTTCCTGAATCTAGTCAAGTTTCTAAGCCAAGTCAGGCTGGAGCTGCGTTTCCTGCACCAAGTCAAGTCAGCGCTGCTCTTCCTAAGGCAAGTGAAGTTAAAACCGTGTTTCCGATGTCAAGTCAAATTACAGTTGTCGCTTCTGTCTCAAGTCAAATTACAGCCATCAATCCTGAGCCAGAGCCACTGCACAAGATGGCTGCCACGCCAGAGCCACTGCACAAGATGGCTGCCACGCCAGAGCCACTACACAAGATGGGCGCTACGTCAAAGCCTGCTAACGCCTCGTCAGCCAAGCCACAGCCTGTTCACGTCATGTCTTTTGCACCTGAGTCTGCACCCATCATGGCTGCACTTCCTGAAGCGGTTTCTGAGTCAAGTCACATAACAGCGGCTGTTCCTGAGTCAAGCAAAGTTGCAGCCGTGGTTCTTGAGTCCGGTCACGTCTCTCCTGACATCCCAAGACCGCGGCTTATGATGGCCCACGTGCTGGACTCACCCCTAAGGGCGGTATGGGCAGCTAAAGTGGCGCTCCTTCACGTCGCGGCTGCTACCCCAGGGTCAGTTCAAGCTTCCAAGTCCGGTCAAGCAACTGAGTCAAGTCAAACCACAGCTGCTGTTCTCCCGAGTCAAGCCCTGTCACAGCTGTGCCCCACGAGTCAAGCCATGTTGTTCCTGAGTCAAGCCATGTTGTTCCTGAGTCAAGCCATGTTGTTCCTGAGTCAAGCCATGTTGTTCCTGAGTCAAGCCATGTTGTTCCTGAGTCAAGCCACGTTACAGCAGATCCCCACGAGCCAAGTGACGTCATCACTGCTGCTCTTCCTTTAGTGGCAGTGGCCATGTGGTGTGTGTGGGCTGCACACTGTGCTCCTGAGGACACGCCTGTTCACAGGTCAGCACCAGAGCTCTCGTCTGATCACAAGCCTGCACCAGAGCTCTCGTCTGATCACAAGCCTGCACCAGAGCTCTCGTCTGATCACAAGCCTGCACCAGAGCTCTCGTCTGATCACAAGCCTGCACCAGAGGCCTTCCCCGTCGGAGAAGCTGCGCCAATGTCTCCAGAGGTGTCGGCGCCTGCCGTAGAACCTCTTATGGAGGGGGCGTTAACCTCTAAACACTCTGCTTCTCCCTTTTTCCTGTCTGCATCCTCTGTCACTGTTCTCCCCAGGTCCCAGTCGATGACGCAGCCTCCTGTTCCGCCCCGGAGGGCTGCTCCGCCTCCTGTTCCGCCCCGGAGGGCTGCTCCGCCTCCTGTTCCGCCCCGGAGGGCTGCTCCGCCTCCTGTTCCGCCCCGGAGGGCTGCTGCGCCTTCTCCCTCTATTCTGTCTGCCTCCTCTGTCCCTGCTCTCCCCAGGTCCCAGAGCGTGATGCAGATTCCTGTTCCGCCCCGCAGGGCTGCGGCGCCTCCTGCTCCGCCTCCTGTTCCGCCTGGGAGGGCTGTTGCGCCTCCGGCTCCGCCCTTGGGGGCTCTAGTGTCGCTGGCTCTGCCTCCGGCTCCGACCTGGAGGGCTCTAGCACCGCCTGTTCTGCCTCCGGCTCCGCCCTGGAGGGTTCTAGCGCCGCCTGTTCCGCCTCCGGCTCCGCCCTGGAGGGTTCTTGCACTGCCTGCTCCGCCTCCGGCTCCGCCCTTGGGGGCTCTAGTGTCGCTGGCTCTGCCTCCGGCTCCGACCTGGAGGACTCTAGCACCGCCTGTTCTGCCTCCGGCTCCGCCCTGGAGGGTTCTAGCACCGCCTGTTCCGCCTCCGGCTTCGCCCTGGAGGGCTCCACCGGCTCCGCCCTGGAGGGTTCTTGCACTGCCTGCTCCGCCTCCGGCTCTGCCCTGGAGGGCTCCTGCCCTGCCGGTCCTGCCTCAATCACCGGGTCCTCCGCAGGGACCTGGCCCTCCAGCCCTTGCCCTGTCTCACCCCCGCCCCACCGCTCCCCTGGACTATGGTTCGTTTGTAGCGTCTGGAAGCCGCTCTTTGGGGGGGGGCTATGTCATGATCTGGTCGGTGAGCTGCGGACCGCTCACCACCAGACGTCGCTCTTGCGTTTTGTCACGCACGGACTGCCACACCACACCCCGGACTACACTCCCCATCAGCCATTGCACTTCCCCCCATCCAATCAGAGACTGTATAAATACCCCGGTCTTCCTGTCACTCCTCGCCGTGTATTGTATTGTATTTTCCATTGCAGTCGTACTAAGCGTATCTCCTAGTTTCCCCCCGTGTCTAGTTTTTCCGTTGTCTCGTTTTGAACCCTCACTCGTCTGACCACTCTTCTGCCTAGCCCCTGTCGGATAACGTTCGCCGCTGGACTGACCCTCGCCTGTTTTTGTTCTACTCTTCTTCTTGCTGTCTGTGTTCCTGTCTGCTGTTGCCCGATCCTGCCTGCCTTTGACCATGTCTATGTCTCGTCGTTATAATAAAAGTTTGCGTATGGATCCGCACGTCTCTCGTTTCCCTCCCTACGTTACAATTACCTTTTAAATAACTACATTAGAATATAAAGATTATGTCCAGTCATAAGTTGTAATTATTATTTCTATTATTTCTGTCAATTATTATCAATCAAATTTCACTTTCTTTCGTTTTTTCTTTCTTTCTTTCCTGAGGAGTGAATACTTTTGTAACCGTTTTTGTGTCAAAACAATTCTTATGTCATTTAATATATTGTACATATAGATATTTGGCATGTCTAGAGTCTGTCCTCTTTGAGGCTGTTGTGAAATGAAGTCTCTCATAAGGGAAATGATTTACGTTTTTGAAACCTGTATGTCTTTTTGTGAAAGAATGTCCTTGGAACATTGTTGTTGTTGATGTTTTCTACAATGTTTAATGGGAATTGTTGTGTTACAGGTAAATGCACAATGTGTTCACTGCTTGTGCATTTAATTGTTCATTCTACTAGTATTAAAATAAATGTTATGTTCTTCATTAAAGGGGATCTGTGCACCATATACAGATCTTTTGAACTATTACAGAATATAAGAAGCAGAAGCAGCCAAAATCATCACCAGACGTCCCTCAGAAGATGGCTAAACTATTGAGTCTTATTAAAAAAATACCAGAATTTCTGAAACGATCTCCTTATCTCGTCACTCTTCCATCTGGCTTTTCTGTAATTCAAGTGGAGAAGATCCTTGAAGTCCACTTTACATGTCCTTGTGCCGTTGATGTAAATGCCAAACTTACAGAGTCCATGTTTGTTGGACCTTCTTTTTTTATTTTCGCTTTACTGTTTTTCTTTTTTAGGCCTTTGAAATTTGGACGCTTTCATTGTCCTCCAGGAGCAAATAATGATACCCAGCAGGACTGTGCTAAAGCTTTCATATATTGTCTGATTCCTCCTATTATGTGGGTTATCGTCTTGTTTCTCAATGGAGATTACTTTTCTTGTGCCAAGACACACTGGAATGGAGTTTATGTTTTTGATGAGCAGCTCAACAGGTCATGGTGTAAACCTATCGAAAGGACACAAAATGAGAATGAGCTACGTCTTTTGACTCAAAAATATATTCATGACTCTCAGGTAAATATCACATACTGTATAAGTCTGTCCTGTTATTGTAATATGATAATAGAAATATAAAATTATCTCCCTTGTCCTCAGAATTAGGGCTGGGTGATATATAAAAAAAAAATCACAATATTGTCAATATTTTTTATGATATTCTATATATATCTCAATATGTTTACAGTTGCTTTTAAATAATTAAAAAAAAAAACATAATTTTATTTTTCTCCTATAAAAAAAAAACAAAAAACAAAAACTATTTAGATAGAACAGCTATTGTTACAGTAAGTAAATTCAAAATGTTTAGTGCAAATTGAAGCAGTTAAAAAAAATATAGTGATCACTTACTGCTTTTTAATAAATGAACACATGTATATGTAACTGAAGCAAAAATTAAAATACTACAATAGTGAAATTCCTAATAGTAATTCCAAACTGCAATAGCCTATGTTTCTCTATTCAAACAACAGCGGCTGAGTAAGTGCTTTTATTCAGCGATCACAGACGCAAATAGGCTACAGTCGAGATCTCATGACTGAACACTGACTGGTTGAGTGACACTTTCATTTTGATCGTCGGTGCTACCGCAATGAAAAGCGAGCTTGTGCGCATGGTTGACAGATTGCTTAAAATAAGCAAATTATCATTCCCCTTCAGTTGTACACTACGACGTTACGTCAATACTGACGTATTTGGGGTCTCACTTGGGAGCCCAATCATCTCTGAGATTAAGAAAAGGCCAATGAATATTGGCGAGTGGAATTTGCATGCCAAGCCACTCCCCTGTACTCACGGGTATATAAAAGGTCGGCGTGCATCCACTCCACCATTTTTGCTTCGGATCCGATTGCTTTGTGAGCTGCTTCTACAAAGAAAAAAGAAAACTTTCATCGCTGTGGGAGTTTCTTGGCTGTGTGGAACAACCTTTCTTTGCATTCAGCAAAGAGATAGCCCTGCTGCACTCAGATGAGTGCTGCGGTCCTCTCCTGGGCAATCCAGCCTAAAAGAGCAATTTCCTACAGCATACACGATCGTTGAGAGTGTTTTTTTTAAGACGCATCTTCGATCGTGTGCTTTTAGGGAGCGATAGTTTCCTTATTTACTCATGACGGTCACAATCGCTATCTCACAGGTCTGGGATGTAAACAAATGCAGGTTGAGATGGCCTTTGTGGATGGGTTATGCCCACGCTGCGTGGGCATGCCCATTATTACACTTGGTCACAGCTTACATTTAATACGTAAGCCACCTTTGTGTTCTACCCTTTCCAGTTTCGTGGGTTGCTGGAATCACGAGGCTGCATTGGCTGGAAGCATGGGAGACCTGAGGATTATAGTCTGGATTGCTCTGCCGGGTCAGTCCCCACTGAGGACGTCACTGTCCAGCACTTATCCCAGCGGTCTTGGGCAGTTCACACACAGAAAAAGGAACTAAGAATGCCTGTGGAAGGGCCACGTCTTCTTCTGCCTGTCGCTGAAGCCCCATGCTGGCCCCAACAGGAATTGCTCCACTCCACTTTGGGGGTGTTGAGATGGCCACATCTAGGGGGCGCAGTCTGCCATTGGGTTGCCTTGCATGAAAGCAGAGCTTCCTGAAAGCAGACTACCCAAGGACTGGAGGAATACCCTAGGGAAGAACAGGGGCTTTCTCCACCGCTGCCGCCTTTGACCTACGGGTCAGCAGGTACCCACCCTTTCAATAAAAGAGCAATTTCCTCTATTTGCCTTGGGCTTCTGGGTTTTGTCTGTGAGTGACACACATCCTCCTCACACTCAGACCCAGCACATGGTCTCGCCATCTTAGCTAGGGTTGCAGGACGCGTCGCTTCCTCACACTCTAGTAGCGACAACGTGGGATTGTGGATGAAAGGTAAACGCTGCCTCAGCAGCCTGGCACTACTTTGGAATGCTTGCTTCCTGGGTTGTGCCATCCTTAAAAAAAAAAAAGGCTGGCTGACCTGCCGCAGAGGTGTTGGTACCGTCCCTATGACCTTATTTATTGTAGGCAGCAGCCCGGGTTACTAAATCTACCTAGCCTGTCTGCTGGTCGATTTGGTTGGTCCATACATCCTGAAAATAGCGGTGGGTTTCGCCCTATCCTGGTTCTTGAGTTACGATTCGGTCGCCTCTTTGGGCTACCGTTCGGGTGGCTGAAACAGAGACACATGTTTCTAGTTTCAGCACTAGGGTTGAGCTACAGCTTTCGACCTGCTTCAGGTGTCAGACGTATGGATCCTCAACTATCTCGACGACTGGAGTAGAAATACCTCACATGTGAGATTTGTTGGAGACGAATACTACTACCAAGGTGGTCTATGATCCAGTCACATGCTGCAACTCGCCCGCCATCTTCTCCTCTGGAGTCTGACACAGCTCAAATCGCTGCACGCCATTTATCTTGTTAAGAGAGTTGATTTGCACTCTCCCCGAGAATGACGACTCCAACCCCAGGTCCAGCTCATCTGGAGCTGACTCGGCGAAGCTCAGGTAAACCTGTTTTGCTTCCATCGAGTCCTCCCTCTGCCAGCTTCTTCCCATCTGAGTGGAAATGGCAGGGACGAGCTGGCACACAGCTGGACCCGGGGTCTCCTCAAGCACGCCTTCCCTAGTGAGTCTCCTTGCACAAACCTGTGCCCCCTCTATGAGGCTGGCCTACGCTCTGTGGTGAGGTCTTACCGTTGTATGGTGTTCCTCCGAGAGGACCTTCTGAGGTGCTTGGCCAGAGTTGTGCTTTCCTTCCTGCAGGAGAAGTTGGAGCGAAGGATGTTCCCTCCACTTTGAATGTGTTTGCTACCGCTATCACAGTTAAAAAAAAAAAAAAAAAAAAAGAGAGATGCTGTGCATGGTAGTCTCTAGGGAAGCATCACCTGACCGTCGGGTTCCTAAAGGGTGCAGGAGGATAAGTCCTCCTAGGCCGCACCTCATCCCACCTTGAGGATCTCCCCTTCACACTTCTAGGTCTACGCGGAGCTTCCTTTGAGCCACTTGATTCAGTCGAGCTAAAATTCCAGTCATTTTGACCTTGCTCCTGATCATGCTCGCTTCTATCAAGATGATAGGGACCTGCACACATTCTCAACCAACGGATCGTGCCTTGAATTTTGTGCCGGCTATTCTCACGTGACCTTGAGGTCCCGGCCTGGTTATGTGTCCAAGGTTCCCACCTCTCACTTCCGAGTTCTGGTGAGGAAACTGCAAGCACTGCCCTTGGAGGAGGCAGACCTGGCCTTAACGTTGCTGTGTCCCATTCATGCCATTCAATTCAATTCAATTCAAATTTATTTGTATAGCGCTTTTCACGATACATATCGTTGCAAAGCAGCTTTACACCAAATTGACATTTTTACAATATATGTAGTAGTAGCTTGATGTACATATGGTAGAGATGTGTGGTAAAGATCAATTAATGACGTAATCAAACAGACAAAGAACACTATAAATTTGTAGCAGAATTTGGTAGTGCTGTATGTTTTCAGGGTTGGCATCAGGGTTGGCATCATCTGAAGTCCTCTGAGGGGTTGGCATCATCTTTTCTTAAGTGTTCTGGATCCACACTGGAGCTTGTGAATTCCTAGTTACCATGGGATGTCAATCCCATGGCAAAAACAGAGAACAAATAGGAACATAATTAGCGTAGCTGCTGTTCAAACTAAGAAAAGGAAGGTTTGTTAAACCAGAGCTAAAAGATTAAAATGAACATTTGATCAGATATAGCTGCAGAAAAAGTTTATGAGATGCATTATTTGAATGCTTGGCTAAAAAGATGTGTCTTTAATCTAGATTTAAACAGAGAGAGTGTGTCTGAACCCCGAACGTTATCAGGAAGGCTGTTCCAGAGTTTGGGTGTCAAATGTGAAAAAGCTCTACCTCCTTTAGTGGACTTTGCTATCCTAGGTACTACCAACAGTCCAGAGTTTTGTGACCTTAGGGAGCGTGATGGATTGTAGCGTGGTAGAAGACTAGTTAGGTACGCAGGAGCTAAACCGTTAAGTGCCTTATAGGTAAGAAGTGCTATTTTGTAGCTGATGCGGAACCTAATAGGCAGCCAGTGCAGAGACTTTAAAATTGGGGTAATATGATCATATTTTCTTGACCTGGTAAGGACTCTAGCAGCTGCATTTTGGACTATCTGTAGCTTGTTTATTGAAGATGCAGGACAACCACCTAATAGTGCATTACAATAGTCCAGTCTAGAGGTCATGAATGCGTGAACTAGCTTTTCTGCATCAGAAACAGGTAACATGTTTCGCAGCTTGGCAATGTTTCTAAGATGGAAGAATGCTGTTTTTGTAACATGAGAAATATGATTTTCAAAAGACAAGTTGCTGTCTAATATAACACCCAGGCTTTTGACTGTAGTGGAAGTAACAGTACATCCGTCTAGTTGTAAATTGTAAGTCAGAAGATTCTGTGTATTGTTTTTAGGTCCAATAAGTAATATCTCTGTCTTACCTGAATTTAATAGCAGAAAATTGTTGGTCATCCAATCTTTTACATTTTTAACGCACTCTGTTAACTTTGATAATTCAGAAGTTTCATCTGGTCTTGTTGAGATATATAGTTGAGTATCATCAGCATAACAATGGAAACTAATCCCGTGTTTTCTAATAATATTACCAAGGGGCAGCATGTATATTGAAAATAGTAGAGGACCTAGAACAGATCCTTGTGACACTCCATACTTTACTGGTGATAACTGAGATGACTCCCCATTTAAATAAACAAAGTGGTAGCGATCAGACAGGTAGGATCTAAACCATTTTAAAGCCTGCCCTTGGATACCTGCATAATTTTGTAGTCGATCTATTAGTATGTCATGATCTATAGTGTCAAACGCAGCACTAAGATCAAGTAAAACTAGCAGTGAGATGCAGCCTTGGTCTGACGCAAGAAGCAAGTCATTAGTGATTTTAACAAGTGCAGTTTCTGTGCTGTGATGGGGCCTGAAGCCTGACTGAAATTCTTCATAGATATCATTTTTTTGCAAGAATGAGCACAGTTGAGCACATATAACTTTCTCTAAAATTTTAGACATAAATGGAAGATTAGAAATGGGTCTATAATTTGCCAGTTCACTAGGGTCTAGCTGTGGTTTCTTAATAAGAGGCTTAATAACCGCCAGCTTGAATGGTTTAGGGACGTGACCTAAAGATAACGATGAGTTGATAATATTGAGAAGCGGTTCTTCTGCCACAAGTAACAATTCTTTTAGTAATTTAGTGGGTACGGGATCTAATAGGCATGTTGTTGGTTTAGACACAGTGATGAGTTTATTTAACTCTTCCTGTCCTATAGCGGTAAAGTACTGCAGTTTTTCTTTGGGTGCGACGAAAGAAGTTGACATATTAGATGCAGTATAATCTACATTGGTTATTGTATTTCTGATGTTATCTATTTTATCAGTGAAGAAATTCATAAAGTCATTGCTATTAAACTGTAAAGGAATATTTAGCTCAGGTGGTGTCTGGTTATTTGTTAATCTAGCCACTGTGCTAAATAAAAACCTTGGATTGTTTTGGTTATTTTCTATGAGTTCGCGGAAATGCTCAGCCCTAGCAGCTTTTAAAGCCTGTCTGTATCTGGACATACAGTTTTTCCATGCAATTCTAAAAACTTCCAAGTTAGTTTTTCTCCATTTGCGCTCAAGATTGCGAGTTCTTTTTTGAGGGATTGGGTATTACTGTTGTACCATGGTGCAATACGTTTTTCTCTAACTTTTTTCAATTTGATGGGGGCAACAGCTTCTAACGTATCGGAGAAGATGGTGCCCATATTGCTAGTCATTTTGTCTAGATCCTGTGTATTAAGGGGTACACAGAGCAGTTGAGATAAATCAGGCAGGTTATTTGTGAATCTATCTTTGGTGGCTGGAACAATAGTTCTGCCAAGACGATAACGCGGAGCCCTACAGTTAATATCAGTGATATGCAGCATGCACGATACAAGGAAATGGTCAGAAACATCATCACTTTGAGGTACGATATCTATATCAGTAAGATCAATTCCATGCGATATAATTAAATCTAGCGTATGATTAAAACGATGAGTGGGCCCAGTGACATTTTGCTTAACTCCAAAAGAGTTTATTAGGTCAGTAAATGCAAGTCCTAACGCATCATTTGTATTATCAACGTGAATGTTAAAATCTCCGACAATTAGCACTTTATCAAAATTAACCAATAGTTCCGAAAGGAAATCTGCAAATTCTTTTAGGAAATCTGTATATGGCCCTGGCGGTCTATACACAGTAGCTAAAACAAGAGATAGGAGAGATTTCTTTTGCATATCTGGCAGAGTAACATTAAGCAAAAGTATTTCAAATGAATTAAACCTGTATCCTGTTTTCTGAGTAACATTGAAAATATCACTATATATTGTTGCAACACCACCACCACGACCACTCTGACGGGGCTCATGCTTATAGTAGTAGTTTAGCGGAGTAGACTCATTTAGACTAATATAATCATTAGGTTTTAGCCAGGTTTCAGTTAAGCAGAGTACATCAAAACTATTATCTGTGATCATTTCATTCACAATAACTGCTTTGGGTGCAAGTGATCTAATGTTTAGGAGCCCAAGCTTTAAAAATGGTTTCTGTTCGTGTATTTTGCTTTTTTCTGGTTTAATTACGATCAGATTTTTTCTAGATCCTACATTAAATTTATGTTTTGACCTCACTATTCGAGGAACAGACACAGTCTTTATAGATTGGACAGTGCAACTACTATCATTTAAGCGTTCAGAACAAAAGCCATCGTAGCAATCATATAAGAATGTACTCACTATCATATAAGAATGTACTCACTATCATATAAGAATGTACTCACAATCATATAAGAATGTACTCGAACGTGTCCTCACCTGCACTCAAAGGTGGACACAAATTCGCCATTAAAGCAAGTAACAGTGAGTAAACAATGGAAATGTGTGTAAGCAGTGTGTAAACAATGCAAGCAGGATTAGCGGCAACCACGCTGGTGCTGCTAACGGGCTATAAGCTAGCGACTCCGGAAATCAAAACAAAACTAGTGATAACAAAGCAATCCGGATGTTTTAGTTGTAGAATACAATAGGGGGTATATTCACACGTTATAAGAAACAAGAATGATTGTGTATAAAATTGATTTTGAATTGAAAAACAGACAATAAGAAATTAACTCGACGGAGCTCAAACTCTAAGCGTGCAACCGCAACAAACGGGAAGTGACCCGTTTGTTTGTTCACATTTACATGGACCACACCCGGAACTTAGATGCTCCGAGCAAGTCTTGTTTGCTTATGGGTCAGCAGTTGGCAATGCTGTCCTCAAGCAGAGGTTGGCCCCTTGGGTGGTAGATTACGTGTTGAGCTCCATTGTCTGGACACGCTTTCCTGTGAGCATTTGTTCCTCAACTACGTAATGCGGTTTAGTATTGTGGTGTTTTCCAGTGGAGACCCCAAATACATCCGTATTGATGTAACGTCATAGTGTATGACTGAAGGGGAATGTCTAGGTTACATCTGTAACCCTCATTCCCTGAAAGAGGGAACGGAGACGTTATGCCCTCCCACCCTCCTGCCACAATCTTGAACTGCGCTGAATGCCGGGATGCGTCTCGGCTCCTGGTTTGGCATGCAGATTCCATTCGCCAATGTTCATTGGCCTGTTTTCTGAAGCTCAGAGGTGATTGGGCTCCCAAGTGAGACCCCAGATAAGTATTGATGTAACGTCTCCATTCCCTCCTTCAGGGAACAAAGGTTACAGATGTAACCTAGACATTTTTTTTCCTGTTCTTATGATTCATTTAAACCCACAGCAAATCTCAACCAACACACCATAAGCTTGCAGCTTAATATATCTGAGTACACCATACACAATGTGAGAAATAATTGATGACGGGCCGTTGAATCCTTAGAAAATAATGCTCACCCGAGGTGGTGATGCAACCAAGACCGTTACACTTTGGGTCTGGATTATGTTCTAAGAATTCAATGGACCGAAGACAATTATTCCTTACTGAGTAAAAAATTATTATCGCCACTGAAATGTGGCGAAGTAATACAGACATGTAGTGCGGTCAAGACTTGCCTAAAGCTACGTTTCTGTGCACTTCCCTGAAAATGAAATCACACCTTAGAACGTTTGTCAACCAATCAGATTCAAGCATTCAGCCACTCCATAGTATAAATGCATTTAAATGATATTAATAATCTTTAATTGTTTCTTAATTATTTTTTTCTTTTATTCAGAATATAGGTTATGTCATACTTGCTATCTCCAGTGTCATGGTGATTGTCGTAGTGGGTATTTACGACAGCTGCATAAGTGGAAAATGTGACAGATGCCCAAAACAACTGTTATCCTGTTGTGGACGAACAGCAGAGGGACAGAGGCAGGGACAAGTCTGGAGACAAAGTCATGGACAAAGAAAGGAATCAGTTTCTTTAGAGCTTTGTTCTGAAGGAAGAATTAATGTAGAACCAGCTGTATAAATTTTAAACTGATTGGATTCATATGATCTGATTATTGTTCTTCAGCTTCACACATCAAAAACAGCTACTAGCGAAGACTGTTTAATGCATTATCCTTACACATGTGAAGTTGTTCAAAAAGCATCTAACCTCTTAAATGTTAACCCCATTTTTGAACATAAACGTAAAAGTGCACTATCCAAACTTAAATTGTTCTAATTCATGAAAGCAATTCATTTTGTAATATGATATTAAAGTACCATTTCCATGGTAAAGCAATGTCTGATTTTAAAATGGTTTTCACAGAATGAATTTTGAGGTTTTAAGCTTTCAAATGATACATAATTTATGATGTGATAAAGGGGAAAAAAACAACCAAAAATACTTTTTGTGACAGCCCTCACAACTCCTGTTATGATGTAGATTTTTGAGGTTCACTGTTGTCATAGATTAATCTATTACTGTTCCTACATAATTTGTAACATGGTTACAGATTTAAAAAGTAAATGTAAAATTATGAGCTTGTAAAAAAGGATGTGTTAATAAAATTCATTTCACTCTCTCTTTGTCTGCAATAGACAAAGATATTTAACAAAAATTAAAGGGACAAATATTTAAAGAAGTTCACTTCCAGAGCAAAAATTGACAGATAATGTACTCAGTCCCTTGTCATCCAAGATGTTTATGTCTTTCCTTCTTCAGCCATAAAGAAATTATGTTTTTTGAGGGAAACATTTCAGGATTTTTCTCCATATAATGGACTGATATGGTGCCCTGAATTTGAACTT